>NW_026942804.1:0-2000 GCF_024139115.2 Armigeres subalbatus | reverse complement strand
GCTTATTAAACGAAAGGTAGGTAGAATTGCGATAAGTGAATAATGTTTTTTTTTAATCTTTATTAATTTCACCAGGCTTTTGGAAATAGTCCGATCGTACCGCGGTTTGCCGTCTCCCGCCATGATCACTACCTAACGGTTTCCCCCCTGCCGCAAAACTCAAGTTTATGCTGAATCGGAAGCTCCATGCTACGATAAACCGAAGGTAAGTTGTCAATTAAAACATCCACGGCAATAATCTGAGGTGTTTTGCGTTTTATTCTCAAATTTTAGTGTTTGCAGTGACCAGCAATGATTCCCCCCACGGGGAATGTCGATCTTGTTGATGCTGTTCTTTTTCCTGCTGGACCAGCTAATCGATAAAAAGAGTCAGTATGGTTCCTGACAGCTTGTATTGTGGAACGGGAAGTTGACCATCATTGACCTGAACCTGGAAGGTAATGCTAATGGATGCTATCATCAGCGTTGGACAGTAAGTTCATGTTCTATACAAACTGCCAGATGACCGCAGTGATTCTGAGGAAATCGCGCATCGAGACCATCAGCTAAGGACTAGTGTCGGAGGACAGCCAGGAGAGGAATCTCCCGTGAGGATTTTATAAAGTTGAAAATGGTTGGAAATAAAATTAAATAATTCTCCTTTCTTTAAAATTTGTTATGTTTTGATTATTCTAATAAGAATATTACCCATATTACCTTTTGAAACAAACAATATCATTCTTCCTTTTTTACTGTGTATTTTTTTTTTTCGATTTGACAGTTCTACAGTTTATTTTAAAAGCTTGAACTTTCAATTTTATAGTTTGAAATTACTTTTAAAACGGCAGTTTCTGGACTTTAGTTTTGATTTTTCGCAACTCTCTACGAAAAAGAACCAACGCAACTGCTTTTGCTTTTTTGCTTTTTTCAATGCTTTTTTCAATGCTTTTTTCAATGCTTTTTTCAATTACAGTAGACGTTCGATAACTGCAAGTCATTTAACTGCAATGCTTTTTAACTGCAATTCGATAGTTGCAACAGTTTTGCAGTTATCGGACCGCTAATCTTCAAACTGATGTCAAACTCAATGACAGCTGCATTGCGCTGCACATTTAGATGCACTTTTATTGCATATGACGTCGTTTGACAACCGTTTGACGTCTAGAATGCGTTGCAGTTATCGAACGGCATTCGTTAACTGAAAAGTAAACATTTTGCAGTTATCGAACGGCTACTGTATACCAATGATATTTTTTTGTGTGTATCGGCAATTAACTTTTCCTAGCGAAAAGCAATTAGTTGAAGTATTTATATCGAGCAATTTGTGTTTGTATGACTTTTTTAAGTCGAAAAATTTCCCGACGATACTCCCAGCTTTGTTATCATGCATTAAACAAAATTTAAACAAAAACGTTGTACGCCAGTGTTGAATGAATGCCACACTTAATTTTTTTCGCCGAGGCCGGCAAAATAAATTGCCGAGAATCCAACAGCTGAGATCTCGGTAGAAATCTCGGTGAAAGTTCAAATTGCCGACTGGTCGTAAATCATACAAAACTACTCATCTGTCAAAAATTGCCGTACTGCTCGGTAATACATTACCGAATCGATCGGCAAAGTGCTTTGCCGAAATTCAGCATATTATTATTTTTATTATTATTTTTTGTTTCATGTTTCAAAATAGGAAATCAAATCAAAATATGAAATAGAAAATTTATTTTCGGTGCTACTTCTCTTTTATTGCTCAAAATGTTTTGTTGTTCAAAATGCAAACACGTGTAGGTATACCTATAGGTATCAACGTGACTCTTCATCAGGAACTCTCTGTACAACACACCACGGGACCGTTGCCGTGAACATGCGACCGTGCATTGCTTCGCGATGTAACTGGTTGCACCTACTCCGCCGCGCTCCATTCTATATCCCTGGTTCCTGGATGGTACCCTAACGGTGTTTAGCATGTCAAGTTTGGCTCCTTAGCACAGAAGGCAATCAGCACGCCTTTGCTGTGATTACATATA
>NW_026942803.1:0-57020 GCF_024139115.2 Armigeres subalbatus | reverse complement strand
ACACATAAATTTTCTACCCAATCATCTTTTCAACTACATCCATCGTAAAAGCATGAATTGCCGTTTGACACGCTTTTCCTGGCCCCGAAATGCACATGCCTTCTCTGGCGATGCGCACGTTTTGTCTTACATTGCTTGTGGGTCAACTTCCATGGGTGATTTAGTTCGCGAAGGTTATGATGCTTCCACAAGTAACCGGAGGTATCATCATCCTTTCAACCATGCTCAAATTCTCGAATCAAATCGTACATATTTGTCCGGGCCTACATTTGCAAATCACTGTGTTTGTTTCCTTGCACCGCACGCAACCGATGAGGAAATTTTCAATTTAGTACACATTCGACATGCCTACAGCTTTCGTTCGGCTTCATCTTGGCAAGACCAAGCGGGCGGGAGTGATAATTTTGGCTCATATTTGTTGCGTCACATCACTTGGCAGATGATCGAGTCTCACTTTTAACCGAGTAACATTTAATAGGCTATTACTGATGCATTAGCACACTGAGCCCCTGCCGAGCCCCTATTAGTCGTGGACCACTTTTTTTATTCTCTTTTTTTTAACCAGTGATGCTTCGTGCGAGAGTAGTTTCCATTTTCAATATCGATGTTCGTGATGTTCGAAACATAACTGCGTCTAAATTGAAACGATTTGAGCGAGGTCAAATGCCGAATTGGCGCAATTGATAGAAGGAATGTGCAGTGGGTGCCTTCTGTTTTTACAAGTATTATGCGAGTTGCTCAACTTTGTTATTAAAATGTTTGTACCTGAGAAAAAAAATTGAGAGCCGAAGTAACGAAGAGTCCTGAGCACCTTCAGCTGAAACATGAAGGAGGATAATAATTTGGACAGCAAAACCACCAATCGATCAGTCCAACTGAAATTCAATCAGATTTTAAACTTATTATTTAAATTTTAAAAAGTTTCCTTTAAATAATCATTTTTTCTTCTGTTTCAGACTCAATCAATATTTAAAAAAATCTTACCATCGCAGAAACATGTAAGTAAAAATACTTCCCATTTGGGACTAAAAACTTTGCTAACCGGTCGTTATTTCATTCCAATTCTATTTCTTTACATTGATGATGATGATTGTCAGAAAAAACAACATTTTTCCAACTACATGAACCATAATAAATGGCAATCCGTAGATAACATCACATTCTGAGAATCATGCGAACATAAATTTATATCGTTACATAACATATTCGTGCATTTGTAGCATGTTGCTAATTGTCTGGTATGTTTACCTAACAAGCCCAACAGAATATAACTCATCATCCAACGCGAGACACGCAGTCGGTGCCTTCACCTAAAATACCAACCTCTTCGTGGACAATGGATCGGTTATTAACACCAATGCCCCCAACAAACAGTTAGCTCGTGTCTTCAGGGCGCCGTCCCCTTTTGTCGCTATCAAATGCATTGTTCATCCATAAAAGACCATTCGGTCAAACGGAAATGCCATCCAAAGAGCATCCACTCTTCTAAGCGGTGAGACCTTACATAACCCCCATCACACCGCCTGGCGGCGGCCCCAAGAATAGATTTTCTCATTTTCCCATTATACTGTCAAAACAATATAATTTAAGCACCGCGCTCGCGCCGGCACGAAAAGGTTGAATCGATTTGAGAAAGAATCTTCATCAATCTGGCCGGTCTCTGTTGGAAAGTCCGAGACAATGACCCCGGGCTGTTTTGACACGACTAAGACTTCCTGATGGGCGCCAACGTTGATGCACGCGCGATGAGTCCAGGTGACCGAGGCCGGACCGCCGGGTAGGAGTCTGGATGAAGCGCACCGACATAATCCCCTCTGCTTTCAAACTCATTCTTTTTCCTATTACGGTTGATTTGTCACGTCTGCTTATCACCCGTCAAAGTTGATTGCCTCTGCATTGAATCTGATTTCCTGTACGGGAGGTGTCTTTAATAGTGGTCGAAGGCCCGTAAAAAAACTAACGAGCCTTTTCCAGTGGTGTTCTGCTTGAATTTGTTTTAGAACTGGACCCAGAGAAAAAAAACAAATGCAGCCCAAATAGGTCATATAATTGTCACTGTATAAAACTTTTGTATGACATTGTGTATTGCTTCTTCGATTTTGAACAACAATATGGAATTTTCATGTTGCCGAAATCAAGTAGAGCCAAAAACATATGCGGGAAAAGCTAGAAAAGCTCCTTGCAGAAGCCGCAAAAGCTGCATCCCAGAAAAAGTTCAAATGGTTTCCTACAGAAGCTGCAAATGATTCCTGCAGACGATGCAGAAGCTTCCTACAGAAAACGCAATAGTTTCCAGCAAAAGCTGGAAAACATTCCTGCACAAGCTTGAAAGCTTCATGCACAAGGTGGAAAAACTTTCTGCAGAAGCTGGGATAACTTCCTGTATCAGCTTCCTGCAGAAGCTGGAAAAGCGTCCTGCAGAATTTCACATAAAAAAAACTGGAAAAGCTTCCTGCAAAAGGTGGGAATGCTTTATGCATTATCCGCAGAAGCTTCCTGTAGAAAAACCTGGAAAAGCTTCCTGCAGAAGCTAGAAAAGCTTCCTGCAGAAGCTGGAAAAGGTTCCTGCAGAAGCTGGAAAAGCTTCCTGCAGAAGCTGGAAAAGCTTTCTTATCGCACGGCTAAGGAGGGACAATTATTTAAATAATTAATAATATTTGAGTAATAATTTTATTTAGAATAAGATGTCAGATTAAAATAATAATAATAAATGAGAATAAGCATAAACAAGAAACCATATGAAATCTAATTCGTGCTTCATTCCATATGATTGTTTGAAGACCTGCCACTGTGCTTCAAACGAAGCGCTTCTTCATTGTTGAAACCATTTGTTATGTCAATGACCATTCAAGCCGTCTCCAGTACGCATCCATCCGCAATGAATCATTTCCACAAGAATTCTTATCTCTCTGTCGGCTTCCGTACCGGCGGCGTTTGTGTGGCGCCCGAGACATACATTGCGGAATTTCTCTTACACATCGGAATGGCTGAGTGGGTAACGGAATATCAGCTTTCCTCAAATTTATTACGTCGGACGACGTCGTCGGTGAGTAGGCTCAGCAGATCGGCCTGATTAGTTGTGTCGTCTGCGGGCGATGGTGCAAAATGCACCTCTCAAGCCATTCGATAGTTTGCCGAATAGGATTTCAAAAATTACCAGCAACGTCGTCACTGGGAGTGAGGCGAAATACCTCTTGGTATGAGAAGAAAAAGTCCAACAAAATGTCCGAAATGGATCATTAGATTTGGTCTTTTGTCGCTATGTCATGAGAAACCATTTCCCCCTACAAACCGTTGGTTCGCTACAAAAACGTGAGGCTGTACCACAGTTGGAGTTCTAATTATATCGAAAGAGCTCCCCTGTTGATGCTTCAATCCTATGCGACAAAACAATGATTGCTCGCTGAGTACCAGACTCACTGACGAACTGATTAATCAAATTTATTTGATTCCTCTGGACCGTCAATTAAATGGTTTATTTACATCGACACTTCGTAATCAACCACAAGACGGAAATAAACTTCATCAGGTGGGCAGCCCAGAGAGTTTTTTTTTTTTAAATTGCATTGTGTTTTTTATGCGCGATAAATGAGCGTAAGATAACTGATCGGAGGTTCAGTCGAGTCGAATGATGTACAAGACACCGATGATGACGTTGCAATTGAGGTGGAAATACGCGTATCTAAAAAGATACAAATAAATAAATGAAATGTAACCGCCAAGTCTCTGCACAGCGAGCTTGTCTTCCGGTCATGGTGAATAAGGTTCACACTTTATTCAGTGAGCATTTCAGTAACTGAGTCGGTGACCGTACGAAAGTAGGATTTTAAAAGCACATGCCGCGTTCCACTTTATTTCACAGGGACCTCAACTGTTCTCAGCGCGATGATGGAGCATTCAAATTTAAATGCTTTGTTTTGCTGTTTCGTGACTTGAACATTATCAGTTAAGGGCCGATGCAAAATTAAGGAATTTAGTTGTTGACTATACACCTCAACAAAACAACTTTTACAATTATTGTATATAACCTTGGCATCCACAATACTGGAAGGTATAATACCAGAAATGTAAATTTTTATACAGATACTGTATTAAAAAAATACAAAATTGTGCGATTACAATACAATAATAGTATTAAAATCTCCCGAAATAGTACATGCCAAAATTTTATACAGTTTCTGTAAGGTTCTTATGCAGAACTGTATTAAAATTTGCCATCCGCTGGTTGGGTGTAAGAATTGAGGGCATCTTTTTAATATTTCTGTTATCCAATAGCTTAAGTCTATGTCTTCTTCCAAGATATAACAAGGTATAACAATTTTAAGCCCTGACCGCCACCGCAAACCGTTCGTTCTTCGTCTTGACTTTCGTAACACGGTTCATCATCTCAAATCTCCAGTGGAAGAAATGGACTTAGATTTTGACTTCTCCCGCTGTGACTACGAGGCTTTGAAGAACGAACTAAATTCACTAGATCACTCCGCATGCGGAAATGAACTGAATGGTGTGAGCTCCATAAAATACCTGGGAGGTACGATATTAACACCTCGATTACATCATTCTACAGCGCGGTCTTCGAAACGATAAGCAGGTATGTTACTCTTCGTAGATCTTTTCCTCGGAGGTCGTACACAGAAAAAAATAATGAAAAATAAACGGCGCATATTCTTCGCTGAAATGACCTTCTTCGTAACAATATTGCTTACAACTTGTATACAATACTGACAATGCACGTGAAATATTGCATACATTAAGGCTATATCTCGTGTGGAATTATGCTAATAATAGCGTTCCATTTATGTGCATGATTTTTAGCGTACAGTTCAGTGGATTTTTCTATCTGTGTACAAGCAACTCTGGTGGAACGCTGAACTACAGAATCGACGTAACATACTTCGTAAAATGCGTCGCAGATTTTTCCATAACCTGACTGCGACAAACAGAGCTATTCTGCAAACCGTTGAATCGGAGTACGAAAATCTCTTGCCGTCTACCTTTCGTGAGTATGTTCACCGTGTACAAAATGATGTTAAATCGAACCCGTCCGCTTTCTGACGCTTCATCAAAACCAGGAAAAAATCGCATGTGATGATATCTACTGTGAGTTTTACTAATGTTACATCAAACGAAATCGCTGACTATGCTTAACTATTCGCAAGTTTTTTCAAGTCGGTGTACAGTACGAATCCTCCTCGACAGACCTTCTTAACTCTCTTCCATCATACAGCATAAACTTTCCGCGCCCCACATTCTCCGTAGCTGAAATTTCAAAAACATTAGGAGCTGTCGATCCACCGTAGGGTCCAGATTCAGATAGACCACCTCATCTCGATTCTTGTCTGGCCAAACCAAAACACTCGAACTGCTGATTCATGAACGTATGTATGTGGCTGCTAAACCTGTTATCTCTGAGTATCAACATGGCTTTGACAAACCTGATGACCTACACCAGCATGCTGAATGCTAACCTGGAGAAGAGATGTCAAGTTGACAGCATTTACATCGACTTTTCGAAGGCCTTCGATAAAGTTCCACACCGATTAACTTTAAAGAAATTGGGAACGTTTGGGATTTCCTGACTAGATTGTTACTTGACTGCGTTCATACTTGATTGGTAGGTCATCCTTCGTTAAATTAGGCACTGTATCATCCAATAAATATCCTACGCCATCTGGAGTGCCACAAGGCAGTCATCTAGGACCTCATGTACGCCGAAGATTTGAAAATATTTCGAATTATTCGATCATTGACCGCTTGGCTTGCGCTGCACCAAGATCTAGATGTCATAGCCAACTGGTGTTGTTTAAATGGTATGGAGATAAATGCGTCGAAATGCAACTGAATAAGTTTTACCAGATGCAGAACGCAGATAAACTTTCGTTACCCGGCATGCGGAAACGAACTGAATAGTGTGAGCACCATGAAAGACCAGGGAGTTACGATTGACCGCAAGAGGTTAGTAAGTAAGCAAGTAAGTAAGTACGTTACTCCCTGAAAAGCCTTTACTGCTGCCTCGTGCGAAGTATACTCGAATATGCTGTGCAGGTGTGGGCGCCCTATCACGAAATCCAGATGGCGCGAATCTAATCCTTTGAGATTATCGGACTTCGAAGAGCTATGTCAACTGATTCGACTCGAAACCCTTCGACAACGATGCGGAGATTTGCAGAGGGTTTTTCCATTTGACACACGTGAACTGTTCAGAGCTTTTGCAGCAATTTAACTTTCATGTTCCAGCCCGTCGCTCCCGCCAAAGTCAGCTCTTCCAGTCTGTCTGACACTCCACATTTTTTTGGTATTTATGCGCATCGATGACCTATCGCCTTAATGTCACATAGATAGGACCTGAACCAAGCAAAAAGCCCAGAAAGTGAACCGAGATATTATGCAAGTTGTGGTTGATCCGGTAGACCATTTGATTTAAACTCCAGGACAATTCGGAGATCCTGCAGCATTTCATATGCCAGGATGTGAGACGCAAATGTAAGACAAATATTTGGAGGATATAATTAGGTTGATACCGCGGCTAGTCGTGGAGATGGGAGATTATTGAAGATCTTACAACGTCTCACATTTTTTTAGAGTTCAATCTAACCTGACAAATTAAATTTTCGATAGAAATATCCACATTTAGTTAAGCTCATTTAAAACCAAATTGAATTTTTTGTTAGGGTTTTCTATTAAACAAATAAAAGTTACTCATATTATATAAACTTCAACAAAGGAGAATGGGCAAAAATGTATGGACTGTGGGCCATCGGTGTAAAACAGATGACTACTACTACTACTACTACTACTACTACTTCCGCAACAACAAGAATCAGAAGCCCTTTTTATCTTCAGCGATTGGCCGAAGGTTCCAGTTTAATCATGGCGTCTGGGTAGATGGTGTCCTTTAGCTTTAGAGCTTCAGAGCCGGGACAGGTTTCTCAATGGACAGTTGTCTCATCTTGCCAACATTGTCTATGCACTTCTGCAACGTGGAAATAGTGCCAGTATTGCTTTTTTTAGAACCTTATTCTGGATACTGTAGCCTGGCCTGGCAAGGCTACCTATCTAGGGACGCTAAAATGATTTTAAAAACAAACGGTTTATGCGACACCTCCAGGGAGGACCACTTGTCGTTCTTAGTGCCCGGAAAACTTAAACCTCAGGGCGAGTTCTGTTTAAATCTATCGCGTATCCTAGCAAATGCCGAATGCTATCCAGGTACTCCGGACTCCACTAACTAATCAACTCAAAAAGTATTCGAAAACCTAACTTCCTACTGATTACGAGTGCATTTAGTCGACCAGTTTCATCACCGGAAAAACCCAACAAACCCTGACACGCTTCAGGACAAAAATGGAGGACTGATATTCCCAAGCAGTCCGACTTGGAGTAACAACCATTCATCAAAACTACACCAAAAGGAAACGAACGATACGTGAAAAACTTCTTACGACCAGTGCACTTAATTACGGGACTTCATCGGCTGAATTAAACAATGAATCGCCTACTTTGAGCGGCACACTAGGAGTTAACTTTCGGAAATTAGTATGGCGAAAGGCATCTAAAGTTTAATATCTCGAAAATAATCATCTTAATCAAAAAAATATTTGGTAGGCGTAGTAGCAGACACCTTCCTACATAACTGGTACAAAATAGATTTTCGTGAAAAGTTTCTGCTGTTGAGAAAACCTGCATTAGATGCCTTTCGCCATACAAACTTCAGGTGGTTAACTCATGCTGGCTATTTTTACATATACGTTAGCGCCTGGATACGGTAGTGGCGGGTAGGAAACCATCCACTGTATGTGGTTCATTTCATTTAGAGAAACGAGTAAACTTTAGCATCACATTTATTAACAGGAACTATTTATAATCGGGTACCCGAATTATCTACATATTTCTCTATTTGATTTCTCCTCCCTAATGCTCTACTATCTAAAACTAACTGTGCGGATTTCTTCTAACTACTAACGGCCTTTTCAAACAGTATCTACCCCAAAGCTTGACACAAACCAAAACATTTGTCGGGCTTCACTCATTTGTTGGGCTTACTTACAGTTGGATTTATGCTTGCCTTCTCTTCTTTACCGGCTCTCTTTAAATCCGCTTCTCTTCTTCGTCGCGTCGCGCCTGCGACGCCTGTTCACCAAGTGAACACGGACTTCACCCAAGAAACGGCTAGATTATCCTACCGTAAAAGGTACCGTCGTCGGTACGACGCAACTCCCTTCTGACTCCGGCCGGCAGTCAGGAATTCTTTGAAGCTGTGACGTGGGGTCAGGAGCGTGGCAAAGACGTAATGGGCGCAGTGGCGAGCGGGAGCGGGAGGTTGGTGCGGGGACAAAACTGCGAATAAAAAGTTGTCGATCGGCTACACAATCGTGTGAGCTTGATATGGGATGAAAGCGATCAAAACCTATCTCATACCTTTTTATATTTTCTATCACGCACAGTACCGCACAGTTTTTATTGCCCTTGCTACAACACTGCCTATCGGGAGGGAAAATTCTGATAATTAGTACACTGATACACAAGACACTATTCACGTTTTTTCTACCTCGCCTCCTTCTTTTCCTTTTTTCTACCTTGCCAAAGTGGACGAGACAGAACTTGATTTTCCTCAGATAGGTCGCGAGTCTAGGCATTCGTACCGGAAATCGAATAACGATCTTTTCAGAGATCGGTTCCCGATTACCCTTTGAATTAGTCAGTAGTTTCATCCTTTTCACTCTTAAATATTTGGCATCTAGCTAGCTCGGTTCAATCCCTACTTCGATTTCTTTTTAATAACAATGTAACGACAAGTGGTCCTGATGGGAGATCTTACATCGGTTCCAAGCGCATGTTTCGCGAGATCATAACTTAGCGCGCCAAGTGAGTGAACGAGAAATTCTGGCGGTGAACTTTCTTGCAGGAAGTGACTCGGGTTCATTTATTGCATGCGAGCTTGTTAGATTATACTACTGTTCGTTCCCTACTTTTGATTATTTTCTTATAGAAATATATAAACGCAGAACATTAAACATAATTCGGCTTGTTTTACGAAAATTTGGTTGTAGGAGTACAACCAAGTTTTCGTAAGGGCAAAGTAAGCAAAGGGCATTATAACCAACTCTATAAAAAGGAATTCATCACGCATTGTAAATAAAAATCTCAATCATCATGTAAAGCCTGTCCACGTTAAATTTCGGACAGTTAGATTATCTTCAATTGATTTGTCGTTGTTTCACCAATTTGAACAAGAGCTAAGACATGCTGAAAGCAGCAGTAAAGCGAAGAGATTGGGCTGTCATGTAAATAGATCGTCTCAGTGGTTGGTAAAATTTTTTAAAAGTCGCGTTTGGAGATGGATGTCCGAAATTTAAAGTGGACAGGCTTTATATGAATAAACTCTAATAAAAATACACAAAAGCAAATAAATAATTAGAAAAATAGCTCAATAAATAAATGAATAATCAATAAATAACTGAATAAACAAGTAAATCAATAAATAAATACGCTATGGTGGATGCACAACAAAAAAACAACAGTGTAAATATGTAAATAAATAAATAAATAAGTAAATAACTAATAACAAATAAATCATGTGAATAAATCTATAATAAATTCCCCTCGGATATGTTAGCTTGCCGCGGTGGGTCGGCTTACTCCATTAGCACTGAGATGGCAACCAAAGACATATCCTGTCGTGGTGGTATCACATGTTGACTATTTTTGTTTGGTGCCGCGTTACATATCTGGCATTGACGCACTAATTTACGGCTAATTTACGGACATCGTGTCTTGGACCTTTGAATGGTAATGCAGTCAGACAGAGGCCTTTTCATCAGTGATAATGATGTGAGTTCTCTTCTTTTCGGCAATACTTTTCTGATGCGTTCCCTGTGACGCTGAGTCGTAGCCACGCTTACATTTAGCTAGCTAGGCATATATTGAAAAACAAAGTATTCAAGATATTCGTAGGGAATCGACTGCTGGATTCACTGAGTAGAAGTTTTTTCAAAACTAGGAACGTGGTGCCAGTTTTATTTTGTTATGCCTCACGTCGAAGTGCGATAATAAAAAATACCACACATTAAATAGACATATGCAGGAGTTCATCGAATTCACTCACCCGACGGATTTTGACATTTGAGCGGGTCGGTTTCTCGAACAAAAGTTCATTTTGCGTTCATTATGCGACCCGCTCATAATTTCTTGGGGGAGTTCATTTTGCGTTAGTCTATGATGGTATATGAACAATCTTATAACGGCTTCATTTTCGATAATTTTTACAAATAGATTGGCAATAGATAGGCGTGATGAAGCTTTAGTTTGTCACCGAAACGTGAATCCTATAGCTGACCTTGATTAGAACTTAATAGATAATCACCGTAATTAATCAACGATAAAGCTACTTGTTAGAACAGTTTAAAGCTATAGGCAACATTGACAAAAAATATAATGGAACAAACTAAGTTCTTTAGCATTTTCCACTTTTACATGATACAACTTACATTGAGTTTGTAGTGTCGACACAGCTTAAAAACATTGACGAAACAATGACTTAGGTAAACAAACTGATTTGAAGAACGCATAACCTACACTCAGAGCAAACAAAGTCAATTAGTTTTCATTCTGCATAAATAAAAGTTAAAAAATAGAACACTAATACGCAATATTTTTTTATATTTTCAATGTGGTCACAAAAAGCTAACACATAAAATAACTTATAATTGTACTATATGACTAAGTGGCCTTTCAAACCACATCAGATGCTTCTAAGGCAAAAAGAAGACATTGCATTTTAAACATTGCTTTTAATAACTAGAAAAACGTTGTACTAGAAATCTTGAAATTATTGAAATGGCGATATGGCAGACAACGGTGGCGGTATGGTAATGAACCTAGGAGCACGCGCGCAGGACATGCGACTTCCGGCTCCGAATCTCCAGGAAATCCAGGAGGAGATCGGCCGGCTGAAAAACAACAAAGCCCCTGGAGTTGACCAACTACCAGGAGAGCTGTTTAAACACGGTGGTGAAGCACTGGCAAGAGCGCTGCACTGGGTGATTACCAAGGTTTGGGAGGATGAGGTTCTGCCGCAGGAGTGGATGGAAGGTGTCGTGTGTCCCATCTACAAAAAGGGCGATAAGCTGGATTAAAGCAACTACCGCGCAATCACATTGCTGAACGCCGCCTACAAGGTTCTCTCCCAAAATTTATGCCGTCGTCTAACACCAATTGCAAGAGAGTTAGTAGGGCAGTACCAGGCGGGATTTATGGGTGAACGCTCTACCACAGACCAGGTGTTCGCCATACGTCAGGTATTGCAGAAATGCCGCGAATACAACGTGCCCACACATCATCTATTTATCGACTTCAAAGCCGCATATGATACAATCGATCGGGACCAGCTATGGCAGCTAATGCACGAAAACGGATTTCCGGATAAACTGATACGGTTGATCAAGGCGACGATGGATCGGGTGATGTGCGTAGTTCGAGTTTCAGGGGCATTCTCGAGTCCCTTCGAAACCCGTAGAGGGTTACGGCAAGGTGATGGTCTTTCGTGTCTGCTATTCAACATCGCTTTGGAGGGAGTAATACGAAGGGCAGGGATTGACACGAGTGGTACGATTTTCACGAAGTCCGTCCAGTTATTTGGTTTCGCCGACGACATTGATATCATGGCACGTAACTTTGAGAGGATGGAGGAAGCCTACATCAGACTGAAAAGCGAAGCTAAACGGATTGGACTAGTCATCAACACGTCGAAGACGAAGTACATGATAGGAAGAGGCTCAGGAGAGGTCAATGTGAGCCACCCACCACGAGTTTCTATCGGTGGTGACGAAATCGAGGTGGTTGAAGAATTCGTATACTTGGGCTCACTGGTGACCGCCGATAGCGATACCAGCAGAGAAATTCGGAGACGCATAGTGGCTGGAAATCGTACGTACTTTGGACTCCGCAAGACGCTCCGATCGAATAGAGTTCGCCGCCGTACCAAACTGACTATCTACAAAACGCTTATAAGATCGGTAGTTCTCTACGGATACGAGACCTGGACGATGCTCGTGGAGGACCAACGCGCACTTGGAGTTTTCGAAAGGAAAGTGTTGCGTACCATCTATGGTGGGGTGCAGATGGCGGACGGTACGTGGAGGAGGCGAATGAACCACTAGTTGCATCAGCTGTTGGGAGAACCATCCATCGTTCACACCGCGAAAATCGGAAGATTGCGGTGGGCCGGGCACGTAGCCAGAATGTCGGACAGTAATCCGGTGAAAATGGTTCTCGACAACGATCCGACGGGAACAAGAAGGCGAGGTGCACAGCGGGCAAGGTGGATCGATCAGGTGGAGGACGACTTGCGGACCCTCCACAGACTGCGTGGTTGGCGAAGTGCAGCCATGGACCGAGCTGAATGGAGAAGTCTTTTATGTGCAGAACAGGCCACTCCGGCCTTAGTCTGATGATAAATAAAAAAACAGTCATACGGTAAGGCGTGAACTGAGCAGCCTGTCAGAGCGACTTGTGAGTGGCTGAATGCGAAATTGAACAGACGGTGTTGGAAATGATTTTTCGGCTGCACCCAGTCGCACTCACCACGGCGGCGATGAAGGCGACTGCAGATTGTACTGAGATCCATGCTTTTCACTGCATTGACTGTGAAATATTTCTACCCTGGACCGAACGGACGACTAATTTGCATGCCAAATCAATTCTAATACTAAGAAAAATAACATTCTACATCAATACACAGTATAACAAAATATATATAAATAGTAAATAATATAATAAATAATGCATCTAATAAATTGTAAATAAATCTAATAAATAGTGACAAAAATATCTATGAACAACATGAATAAACAAATATGATTATGTAAATAAATACTCTTTTGTGTACAGGGCACTGCACGGACTGTTTTGTCTCTTTCTCGCTGTAAAGAAATAAAAAAACAACAAGGCCAGTAAACGTCAAAATTTATAAAGAACGAAAGAGAAAGAGATGTTTCCGTGCAGTGCCCTACTGCTAAGTTTCTTGCTGAAGTATGCTATGACTTTCGGCTGATCGTCTTGGTGCTGGATAAGAGCAGCTCCGACGGCGTTGTCTGATGCATCTGACTCTATGACAAATGGACAACAGAAGTCTGGGTTATTTAGGATAGGGACGGACACTGATGCTGCTTTGAGGTCGCCGAAGGCTTTTTCAGCAGCTTCGGACCAAGCAAATTTATTTCTTGTCTTCTTAAGAAGATCTGAAATGGGTGCTACGATTGCACTATAGTTGCGTATGAAACGCTAGTAAAATCCTGCCAAACCCAATAATCTTCGGATATCTTTCACGTTTCTTGGACGGGCATAATCTAGGATTGGTGAGATTCTTGAGTTCTCGATAGACACACCCCGAGCAGCACAAGTCAGACTAAAATGGTTGCAGCAACTTGATAGTGACCAAATCTAGTCACATATCCGTTGCAGTAATCTATGTGGGACATGTGTGATACTTGGGACCCTCCTCAGTCAATAGGTACCCCAAAAAAGAGACCTGTTTACGGTAGAACCTGCTTTTATCGAGAGAGAGAGATTGTAAGATTGGCAGCTGCTAGTCGCTCGGCAACAATCTTTAGCAGTCTCACGTGGTCGTCAAAAGTGGTTGTGGCTATGACAATATCGTCTAGATATACAAACACTTTAGGTTCTAAATCAAAACCAATTACCTTATGCATCAATCGGCACATTGTAAAGGTGCATTGGTAAGCCAAACGGACAGACTTTGAACCGAAACAAGCCGTGTGGGGTCCGAAAGGCTGTATAATCTCTAGATTCCTCTTTTAGAGGAATCTGAAAATATGCGTCCTTAAGGTCCACCACCGAGAAGAACTTCGCACTTCCTAAGCGATGGAAGATTTCTCCCATATTTCGCATAGGGTATACCCTGCAGTATACTGCAAACAACTCAGCGGAAATCAAACTGCTTTCGCAAACATATCCTTGTCAAAGGCCTTGTTGTGGTCACTCGATTATGAAGTGATGAACTTATTTTATTACAAATAAAAAATCATTAAATTTGTATCAGTAACTTTGAAACTGTAAATTTTCAATTGTCGTATCCAACAAATTTCATATTTTGAATGTTGCTCTAAACCAGCTCGACGAAACCAGTGGCGTAAGAAATCAATAGCGTTATTTTATAATGTTTTTGCATGATGGCGCTACAGTCCTTAATCCACCAAACTGTTTTACGTAGTTTACGTCAGGTGATCGTGTCTTGTACACAACACTTATATTTTTTTCTTTATTTTTTCAATATGATTTTTAATAGATAATGATCCTACGATTGATGATCGAAAGTAATCCCAAATAAAAAAAATAAAAAACGCGACTAAGAAGATTTTTTGAACATGCTGCAGTAATTATTTTAAAAATATGATGAAAACCATGATTTCACTAACGGAAGAAAAAATGTATATACAAAACAATAAAAAAAATATCAATGTTCCTCCGGATTACGGTACAAAAGATTCTGTTCTAACACGATATACATTCTCTCAGATTTGCGCTTATCTAAAATGTTTACCGTACATTAATTATCATCTGATTTTTCTTTGAATTATTCAGGATTTTTTTTTTAGATTTTGGTGGTAAATTGGCCCCACATAATCAAAAATACGACTGGAAATAAAACGTGTAAAAACAGAATTCTATGTAATTTGGTTCGAAGTAAAATTTTGAAAATAATAAACAAACATTCCTTCCGGTCAGAAGGATGATCATTCACACACATTGATGCACTGATCATTGGTTAAACTTTACCAGAATTATCGTGACCTATAAATAGGATAGCTTTTGTAAACATGCAGCAGGCATCAATCAATAATTTTCACGATGGATCAGTGCATTTCGAACAGATAAAAATGTTCGAGGCAGCAACGTTTTGGAAGCATAATCAGTTTACTATTTTTTATCAAAACCAATGTCTAACTCGTACCTACAATTTTAATAATTATACCATCTGGGTGGGCTCAAGACTATTGATTCCGTTCTAATGTGGTTATTGGACACAACGTTTCAATTTATCCATCATCCACAGAATTTCTCTGCTCCTCATGTACCGCTGAGCTTTACATCTGTCAAACAACCGTAATTTTAACGATTGTTTTTTTTTTTAAATATCTCTCATTAGCTTCATGAGCCCATTCTCACTTGCCCCACTACGATTGGAATCACACCTAGAGATGCAAATCATGCCAGTTAATAATAACTCACCTCATTGAGTTCAAACATGTATAGAAGAAAATAGCACCATAAATTGATTCAAACCTCGCAGGTTCATACATCAAACACACCACAAATAGAGTCCTCCCACAAATAGTGGGTCACTCTTGTAGCACTTGTTTCACCCGCCGAAGCGGCGGCTGTTGGTGTTCAGCAAACGCTCGTAGCCCCTTTTACAAGTTAATGGTCGATTTAACCCTGTTTCTTGTACCACCCGTAGCAACTATTTGGAGTCTGGTCGGACCATTTCCCACAACGTGATTACTCTGTTTTATTTGCATCGATCGACTTGCTGTCGTGTGAGAAAACAACGACTTGAAGAAAAACAAAACAAGCTACGGAAGAGTTGTAATCATGAACCTTAGGTGGTAGGTTCTCAAACTGCGAGCAGTAGTTCATAAGCCAGAAGGTTGAATAAAGGTCGAGATTTCATATGTGCGAAATCGACTTTTAAAATCAAAACACATGAAAAAGTTTACAAGAGTAACGTTAACTTATCACAATTAAGAGGAGAAGTCTTATTTTATTCTTAATTAAATTTCGAAGGACAGGAGGTTTTATTCAATTTAAAGAAAAGTAAATTATTATCAGAAAGCGTTGTATCTACTCCATATAAGTCAACTTGTCAAGTTTCCAGTACTCTTAATCAAATGTTCTTATTTTAAATCTCGCTAACGGATAGCACAGTACATATGAATAGTGATCCTTATTGGGTTGGAAACCTCTTCATTATATTGTCAAAAGCAAGCGGTGCCGAGCTTTACTTTTAAACGGTTGATTCGATCACTCTAATAAATTGAACACAAATTCCACTTAAGGTAATACTTGCGCGGTCTTTAGATATTGCATCAGTAGGCAGCCATCGCTCGTTGTACCTACTTGTCACGGTTTTGTCTTTTCCCAGTCTATTGGATTGTTAAAATTCGGGTGAGAATTAATTACCACTAAATCGAGGAAGGTCACTGACTGTCAGTTGTGAAATGAAGCTGCTTTCAAATGGAGCTTTACAACGTGTGAATCATTTATCCCCGGACCACGAATTCCCCGTCTCGAGTATACTAACTTCGTTAGATATCGTCTCCTCCTTTTGAGTGGTTTCTGATACTGTATGCATGTTAATGCGGCAAAGCCAATCTTTACTACCTTTCCACCAATGAGCCACTCACTCGGCGCGTCAACTGAGCCGAATGTTTCCAAAGCTCTCTAATTTGAATAGATTGCTCCTCTTCATTCCGAACCGCCCAAGCTGAAATCGATCCGAAACTCTCATGTTGGTATTTGAAATGCAACTTTCTTGGGTGCCGAAAATATGACCCACTTCGCTGGGAAGCAATTACTCAAACGGATATTTTCTCAATTCAGTCGGTCATTATCGTTGTTACAAATCTTTAATTACATAGGTGTGACTTTCTCTCAATGAGACCTCCACCGTCAGATCGCTCGTTAGTGGCCGATTCCATAATTCATTAATCAATCTCAGGTTTCCGCTCCAGTTGCTGCCTATCCACGTTTATTAATTTGGCATGATCGAATTGGCATCGATAGATTTGAATTACAATAATTTGTATGGTCGGATGGTTGTCGCCGGTACGGCTAGAAAAAAAAATAAGTAAGCTTGGCCAAGTTACATGCTCACTGGTGGTTCGACAGACGAAAATTAAGCTAATTTACTTCTTCACTATATTCACTGTAGCTATATCATCAATGCCTGAACGAAACAGTCAATTCCATATATGTCGATGTTCGATTCATGGATGTCTTTTCTGTGTCAAAAGTTTTCTCGATTTCTCGATTCCTTCAAGATTCCTTCAATTGAATTCACAAACAATTTGTGCTTTCTACAATTTGATGATATCCTTACATCAATATTTCTATATTTCGATTTATCTTAATCAGATTTTATTTAAAAACACACGGTCGAAGAACAAAAGGTCAAAATGGTAGAGTTGTGCAAAATTGAGTATAGAGAACGCTGAGTCTAGGGAACGAAGCAGAACTGTAAAAAGTTGTTGAACAACTACGTACGAATCAATGGAAGATTTCTCCTCTTTAGCTTCTATGCAATATGCTTCAACATTATTCAACATTTTGCCTCAATAAGATTTTAATTTATTCCAGTCAGTGCGAGATTTCTCTTGTTCCGGACAGAAGAACGATGGCACGATCGGACGAAATATTGTGTTCTGCTTTGCGCGGCCGGTAATAAAAATCAGTTCAGTGCGGGATTTCTCTTGTTTCGGACAGCAGAACGATGGCGCGATCGGACGAAATATTGTGTTCTGCTTTGCGCGGCCGGTAATAAAAATCAGTTCAGTGCGAGATTTCTCTTGTTTCGGACAGCAGAACGATGGCGCGATCGGACGAAAACGAAATATTGTGTTCTGCTTTGCGCGGCCGGTAATAAAAATCAGTTCAGTGCGAGATTTCTCTTGTTTCGGACAGCAGAACGATGGCACGATCGGACGAAATATTGTGTTCTGCATTGCGCGGCCGGTAATAAAAATCAGTTCAGTGCGAGATTTCTCTTGTTCCGGACAGCAGAACGATGGCACGATCGGACGAAGACGAAATATTGTGTTCTGCTTTGCGCGGCCGGTAATAAAAATCAGTTCAGTGCGAGATTTCTCTTGTTTCGGATAGCAGAACGATGGCGCGATCGGCCGAAATATTGTGTTCTGCATTGCGCGCCCGGTAGGCCGGTAGTTAGTTTGTACTACTTTTCGCGCCCGATTCATGGCTAGGTAAAATCACTGTGTATAAAGAATGACACGGTCGTATCGCTTATCAGAGTGAATCCAGATCCAACGATGCCTACCAATTAATTGATAATCCTTCCTGTGGTTTTTGTGGAGACGCAGAGGTAAACACGGTCTTCAAATAGCAAAAACCACCTACTAATATTCCTTCCTTCTTCCTAACTGACTACAAGGACGTGGCCGGCGCCGTTATTGATCATTTGAATTTTAGAGTCACTGAAACTTGCACACTGAGAATGCTTGAACAATCCCAGTCAATCATTCAGTTGATTCTTTGTGCAATTTCACTGATTCTGGTCAATCACGGAGTAGCAACCATAGATATGTGTAGTCAGTCAAAGCTAAGCTAAGCTAAGCTAATAAGATTTTAATTTATTCCATTCGACCTTTTATCATTTAGATCTTGGCCCTCCGATCTTGTCAACCTTTTGTACCTCGATCTTGGCATATTTCGATGGTCCTTCGGATTGGTTCAAAATCTAATCGAAATCGAATCGACATCGACAATCGAACGAAATCGACTTGAAATCGAATCGAAATCGAAATCGAATCGAAATCGAATCGAAATCGAATTGAAATCGAATTGAAATCGAATCGAAATCTAATCGGAATCGAATTCGAATTGAAATCGAATTCGAATCGAAATCGAATCGAAATCGAATTAAATTCGAATTGAAATCGAATCGAAATCGAATCGTAATCGAATTGAAATTGAAACGAAAATGAATCGAAATCGAATCGAAATCGAATTGAAATCGAATCGAAATCGAATCGAAATCGAATCGAAATCGAATCGAAATCGAATCGAAATCGAATCGAAATCGAATCAAAATCGAATCAAAATCGAATCGAAATCGAATCGAAATCGAATCGAAATCGAATCGAAATTGAATCGAAATCGAATCGAAATCGAATCGAAATCGAATCGAAATCGAATCGAAATCGAATCGAAATCGAATCGAAATCGAACCGAATTCGAATCGAAATCAAAATTGAATAAAAATCGAATCAAAGTTTGATGCTTCCGACCCTCTCGAAAGGAGGCTTCCGAGCCTCTTGAAAGGAGGCTTCCGAGCCTCTTGAAAGGAGGCTTCCGAGCCTCTTGAAAGGAGGCTTCCGAGCCTCTTGAAAGGAGGCTTCCGAGCCTCTTGAAAGGAGGCTTCCGAGCCTCTTGAAAGGAGGCTTCCAGCCTCTTGAAAGGAGGCTTCCGAGCCTCTTGAAAGGAGGCTTCTGAGCCTCTTGAAAGGAGGCTTCTGAGCCTCTTGAAAGGAGGCTTCCGAGCCTCTTGAAAGGAGGCTTGAGGCCTCTTGAAAGGAGGCTTCCGAGCCTCTTGAAAGGAGGCTTCTGAGCCTCTTGAAAGGAGGCTTCCTGAGCCTCTTGAAAGGAGGCTTCTGAGCCTCTTGAAAGGAGGCTCCGAGCCTCTGAAAGGAGGCTTCTGAGCCTCTTGAAAGGAGGCTTCCAGGCCTCTTGAAAGGAGGCTGGAGCCTCTTGAAAGGAGGCTTCTGAGCCTCTGAAAGGAGGCTTCTGAGCCTCTTGAAAGGAGGCTTCTGAGCCTCTTGAAAGGAGGCTTGAGGCCTCTTGAAAGGAGGCTTGAGCCTCTTGAAAGGAGGCTTCAGGCCTCTTGAAAGGAGGCTGGGCCTCTTGAAAGGAGGCTTCTGAGCCTCTTGAAAGGAGGCTCTGAGCTCTTGAAAGGAGGCTTTGAGCCTCTTGAAAGGAGGCTTCTGAGCCTCTTGAAAGGAGGCTTCTGAGCCTCTTGAAAGGAGGCTTCTGAGGCCTCTCGAAAGGAGGCTTCCCGAGCCTCTTGAAAGGAGGCTTCCCGAGCCTCTTGAAAGGAGGCTCTGAGCCTCTTGAAAGGAGGCTCTGAGCCTCTTGAAAGGAGGCTTCTGAGCCTCTTGAAAGGAGGCTTGAGCCTCTTGAAAGGAGGCCTGAGCCTCTTGAAAGGAGGCTTCCTGAGCCTCTTGAAAGGAGGCTTCGAGCCTCTTGAAAGGAGGCTTCCTGAGCTCTTGAAAGGAGGCTTCCTGAGCCTCTTGAAAGGAGGCTTCTGAGGCTCTCTTGAAAGGAGGCTTCTGAGCCTCTTGAAAGGAGGCTTCTGAGCCTCTTGAAAGGAGGCTTGAGCCTCTTGAAAGGAGGCTTGAGCCTCTTGAAAGGAGGCCTGAGCCTCTTGAAAGGAGGCTTCCGAGCCTCTTGAAAGGAGGCTCTGAGCCTCTTGAAAGGAGGCTTCCAGGCCTCTTGAAAGGAGGCCTGAGCCTCTTGAAAGGAGGCTTCCAGGCCTCTTGAAAGGAGGCTTCCTGAGCCTCTTGAAAGGAGGCTTCCGAGCCTCTTGAAAGGAGGCTCTGAGCCTCTTGAAAGGAGGCTTCCAGGCCTCTTGAAAGGAGGCCTGGAGCCTCTTGAAAGGAGGCTTCCGAGCCTCTTGAAAGGAGGCTCTGAGCCTCTTGAAAGGAGGCTCTGAGCCTCTTGAAAGGAGGCCTGGGCCTCTTGAAAGGAGGCTTCCGAGTCTCTTGAAAGGAGGCTTCCTGAGCCTCTTGAAAGGAGGCTTCCTGAGTCTCTTGAAAGGAGGCCTGAGCCTCTTGAAAGGAGGCTTCCGAGCCTCTTGAAAGGAGGCTTCTGAGCCTCTTGAAAGGAGGCTTCCAAGCCTCTTGAAAGGAGGCTTCCTGAGCCTCTTGAAAGGAGGCTTCCGAGCCTCTTGAAAGGAGGCTCTGAGCCTCTTGAAAGGAGGCTTCTGAGCCTCTTGAAAGGAGGCTCTGAGCCTCTTGAAAGGAGGCTTCCAGGCCTCTTGAAAGGAGGCTTGAGCCTCTTGAAGGAGGCTTCTGAGCCTCTTGAAAGGAGGCTTGAGCCTCTTGAAAGGAGGCTTCTGAGCCTCTTGAAGGAGGCTCTGAGCCTCTTGAAAGGAGGCTTCCAGGCCTCTTGAAAGGAGGCTTCTGAGCCTCTTGAAAGGAGGCTTGAGCCTCTTGAAAGGAGGCTTCTGAGCCTCTTGAAAGGAGGCTTCTGAGCTCTCTTGAAAGGAGGCTTCTGAGCCTCTTGAAAGGAGGCTCTGAGCCTCTTGAAGGAGGCTCTGAGCCTCTTGAAAGGAGGCTTCCGAGCCTCTTGAAAGGAGGCTTCTGAGCCTCTTGAAAGGAGGCCTGAGCCTCTTGAAAGGAGGCTCTGAGCCTCTTGAAAGGAGGCTCTGAGCCTCTTGAAAGGAGGCTTCTGAGCCTCTTGAAAGGAGGCTTCTGAGCCTCTTGAAAGGAGGCCTGAGCCTCTTGAAAGGAGGCCTGAGCCTCTTGAAAGGAGGCTTCCGAGCCTCTTGAAGGAGGCTTCCAGAGCCTCTTGAAAGGAGGCTTCTGAGCCTCTTGAAAGGAGGCTTCTGAGCCTCTTGAAAGGAGGCTCTGAGCCTCTTGAAAGGAGGCTTCCTGAGCCTCTTGAAAGGAGGCCTGAGCCTCTTGAAAGGAGGCTCTGAGCCTCTTGGAAAGGAGGCTTCCTGAGCTCTTGAAAGGGAGGCTGAGGCCTCTTGAAAGGAGGCTTCCGAGCCTCTTGAAAGGAGGCTTGAGCCTCTTGAAAGGAGGCTCTGAGCCTCTTGAAAGGAGGCTCTGAGCTCTTGAAAGGAGGCTTGAGCCTCTTGAAAGGAGGCCTGAGCTCTTGAAAGGAGGCTTCTGAGCCTCTTGAAAGGAGGCTTTGAGCCTCTTGAAAGGAGGCTTCCGAGCCTCTTGAAAGGAGGCTCTGAGCCTCTTGAAAGGAGGCTTGAGCTCTTGAAAGGAGGCCTGAGCCTCTTGAAAGGAGGCTTCCGAGCCTCTTGAAAGGAGGCCTGAGCCTCTTGAAAGGAGGCTTCTGAGCCTCTTGAAAGGAGGCTTCTGAGCCTCTTGAAAGGAGGCCTGAGCCTCTTGAAAGGAGGCTTCTGAGCCTCTTGAAAGGAGGCTTCTGAGCCTCTTGAAAGGAGGCTCTGAGCCTCTTGAAAGGAGGCTTCCTGAGCCTCTTGAAAGGAGGCTTCCGAGCCTCTTGAAAGGAGGCTTGAGCCTCTTGAAAGGAGGCTTCCGAGCCTCTTGAAAGGAGGCTTCCTGAGCCTCTTGAAAGGAGGCCTGAGCCTCTTGAAAGGAGGCTCTGAGCCTCTTGAAAGGAGGCTTCCGAGCCTCTTGAAAGGAGGCTTCTGAGCTCTTGAAAGGAGGCTTCCCTGAGCCTCTTGAAAGGAGGCTCTGAGCCTCTTGAAAGGAGGCCTGAGCCTCTTGAAAGGAGGCTTCCTGGAGCCTCTTGAAAGGAGGTTTCCGAGCCTCTTGAAAGGAGGCTTCCTGAGCCTCTTGAAAGGAGGCTTCTGAGCCTCTTGAAAGGAGGCTTCTGAGCCTCTTGAAAGGAGGCTTCCTGAGCCTCTTGAAAGGAGGCTTCCTGAGCCTCTTGAAAGGAGGCTTCTGAGCTCTCTTGAAAGGAGGCTTCCGAGCCTCTTGAAAGGAGGCTTCCGAGCCTCTTGAAAGGAGGCTTCCGAGCCTCGTAAAAAAAGGACCCCGAGCCGCTTTAATGGAGGCTTCCGAGCCTCTAGAAAGGGGGCTTCTGGAGCCTCTTGAAAGGAGGCTTCTGAGCCTCTTGAAAGGAGGCTCTGAGCCTCTTGAAAGGAGGCTTCTGAGCCTCTTGAAAGGAGGCTTCCGAGGCCTCTTGGAAGGAGGCTTCTGCGCCTCTTGAAGGGAGGCCGCCGTGCCTCTTGAAAGGAGGCTTCCGAGCCTCTTGAAAGGAGGCTTCTGAGGCCCTTTAAAGGAGGCTTCTGAGGCCTCTTGAAAGGAGGCTTCCAGCCTCTTTATTTATTTATTTATTAATTTCGTCAACCGTCGTAGACTAGTACATATAAATATACATAATTCCTTCCTTATGCTAATATACATAAATTGTGAAGTATTTACCATATATTTATAATAAAAAATTAACTAGAGATTAAATAGTACAGATAAAAAATGTTATATCTTTTGTCTTATGTGTTGCGATTTCGAATTCTATTAAAATATGTTTTAAGATTCTGCCGAGACATTGTAAAGTCGATAGCTTTGCAGTGTTGATTGTAAATGTGCATTATTCGATTCAAAGAAGGTCCAAATTTGGCATAATTTGTTCGATGATAGTTTGTTATAAATAAGGTACGATTACGAAGTTGCCTTGAAGGAATATAAAAGTTTAATTTTGATAAGATTTCAGGTGAATCAACACGTTGCGAAACGATATCATTTACGAAGGAAACCATTGCTATTTCACGCCGCTCTTTCAAAGTCTGTATGTCAATAAGCATGCAGCGTGCTTTGTATGATGGGAGTGGAAATGATGTCCAGCCTAATTTACGAAGAGCAAATAGTAAAAATTGCTTTTGTACAGATTCTAATCTCTCTTTGTACGTGATTGAGAAAGGAGACCATACAATACTGCAATATTCCATTATTGATCTAACATAAGCTACATAAAGTGTTTTAATTGTATATGGGTCATGAAAGTTATAGCAGAAACGCTTTATGAACCCTAGCATGTTATTAGCCCTGTGAATGATTGTGTTGTAGTGGTCTACGAAAGAAAGTTTAGAGTCTAAGATTACTCCTAAGTCCCTTACTCTTTCACATTTTTCAACATTCTGATTTCCTACTGCGATTGAAATGTTTGGTATTGTTCTTTTTCTGCTAAATGATATTAAGTTGCATTTCTTTAGATCCAGTTCTAATAGTCTTTTCTTGCACCATATCTAGAATTTGGCTATTTCATTGCGGAATACATTAATGTCGACTTCGTTTCTTATTTCCATAAAGAGCTTCATATCATCGGCATAAATTAACACTTTAATGTTTTTCAGAATGAAGGAAATGTCGGTTACGTACAAGACAAAAAGAAGACGGCCCAAATGAGAGCCTTTAGGTACTCCCGAAGTGACTTGAATTTGTGTTGATTTGTGTCCATTAAATTTGCTAATTTGTTGGCGGTCAGTTAGGTATGCTTCACGCCATTTCAGGAGTAGTGGTTCAATTCCAATTTTGTGTAGTTTAAAAAGCAGCATCGCTATATATCAATGCGATCGAATGCCTTGCTAAAGTCCGTATATAGAGCTTCTACATGGTTGCCGTTATCCATTGCATTCAATGAAAAATCTACGAATTGAAGGAGATTTGTTGAGGTCGAGCGACCTTTAAAAAAGCCGTGTTGTGTGTCAGTTATTCTGTTTTTGATTTGCAAAAATAGCTTCTCGTTGACAATTGCCTCGAAAAGTTTTGGAATGCAAGAGATAAGGGCTATGCCACGATAATTACGTACGTCTGATTTTCGACCAGATTTAAATATTGGTACTAGAAAAGAGCTTTTCCATATTTTTGGGAAGATTCCATATTCCAGAGACTTATTGAAAAGCCAATATAGAGGAGTAGTGAGTTCTTTTGCTAATTTTTTAATAAATACTGGTGGAATCGTCCCGGGCAGAGGCCATGAACAGAATAACAAAACATGATATGGACTTGATTGATATAAGAGATAAAAGAACAGGCAACAATATCAAAAATTTGCACCGAAATATCATTTAAATAACAAGATATGCTATGGATAAGAACAAACTAATGGCACTTGATATTGATCACTTATTACAAATAACATATATTGATATCCTTATGATATGTTAGTGCAAAATATTGATATTATCGTCTGATCTTTATCTCTTATATCAATCATGTCCATATCTCATTTTGCTATCTTATCAACATTTGATATTATTGAGCTATTTTCGTCTACTCGGGGTGTCAGGGCCAGGTCCCTTCGAAGCATCCAAGTTCATTAGAGCGTCGAAAACTTCCTGCACTTGAAGTCGATTTACGACAACATCCCTGAAAAATTCTGGATAAAATGCAAAAAATCGCGGTCGCGATGTTCTTTCGAAATGTATGTAGTATAGATGTCTTGGAAAAAATTGGCAAATAAATTACAGTTTTTTTCCGAGCTATCGCCAACATTTTCGTCGAGGTGCATTACAGATGGAAAATTGTCTGATTTTAATTTTGTTTTTACGTAATTGAAAAAGTTCTTTGGACAGGACTTTATTTCAAGCTCAGTTTTTGAATTATATTTTTCAAGTGCATTACTGATGGCTAGATTCAGTTGGTCGCAGATTTCCAAATATTTCGCTAAGTTTTGATCACTCTCTTCTTTCTTGTAGATTTTATGTGCTTTTTGTTTGCGATTTTTCAAATTTATGATTTGACTATTGTACCAGCTTGGACTTTTGTATTTCTTTGTCGTCGTTTTTCTTAAGTGGAATTTCTTGTTCAATTATTTGCTGTAAAGTTTCGTTAAAAGCGTATGCAGCAGCATCGATGTTTCCGTCATTCCTTATAATTGACTGCCAATTAATACTATTTAATCTTAGTTTAATTCTTTCATAGTCTGCTGAATGGTATTCGAAGACTTCCTCGTACTCATAGTCGTTTTGTCTTTGGTGGGCGTGAATGATTAAAGAATATTCGATTGCTGTGTGAAACGCTTCATTTTTCCACAATGGATTTAATGATTCAGTCACACAGAAATCTTCATATACATTAATTAATGAAAGTCCAAATAGCATTGCTGTCTGTTTTTATATGGTTAATTTGATTAAGCCCAAGTTTAGAGGTTGAATCGAAAATAAATTGCAATGTTTCATTGTCCCCAACGACTGGGAGTAGAATACTTTCATTTTCAGAGTCCATAATGAAGTTGGTATTGCGGTGGTTAAAGTCATTGGAGATGTGAACTTTAACCTCTGAAGGGAGTTGTGATAAAATTTGTTCAGCACATTGGAGATTAATACGTGCTTTTATAAGCATGATCAGGTGGAAAATACACTGAGGCAACCACATGTTTTTCACCTGTTCACCAAAACATGCCCAAATTCTTTAAATTTGGATGTTGGAATAATGTCTGAATTAAAAATGGCCGAAATAACTACAAGAACTCCCCCAACTGATTCTCTATTGGACTCATGAAAATTTCTGTCGTTTCGAAATACATTAAAGCCGCTTCCAAAAACTTCTTCACTTTTTACGCTTCCGTCCCAGCTAGTTTCGGTAGCCAAAATGGCCGAAAAAGACGTGCTCAAAATGTTTTTATAAATTTCCTTCATTTTAGCTGGACTTTTCATGCGATTGAAATTTTGACAATATATCGAAACTTCAGTCACATTCTGTTTAAATTCTGAAGAAGATTTGGCTGCTCGTCGGTCAAAGAAATAGTGCTACTTACTTCAGGCGAAGAAGGCGTCCTTACTTGGGAAAATTTCTGGTGGAAGGAGAGTGGAACCTGGTTGAGCTCTCCCTTAGCTGTTGCAAGCGATGTGTCCGTTCGCTCGAAAGGTATTGGCGATAAGACTGCAGGTCTGCTGCGGCTTCAACTGGCCCAACTCCATATTCCCGATGTACTTCGGTGAATATGCGATGAAGGTGTTCAGGAGACGATGGTAGTCCTTCAGATGCAAGAAGCATCTTGATGCTGGTTGGCGTCTTTCCATCGATGCATACATTTGGGGCTGGTCTTTCATGTACGCAAGATACAACCGAACAACCCTCATGATGGTAGGGTCACGTAGTCTGGCTTTTAGGAACCGCCCGTCCCTTCCGTAGATTGTTGCGTCAGACGAACGATGGGTGGTCTCATTGGGTTTAGTTCGAATTGGCCATCAGGATTTGGTGGCTGTTCTTGTTGCTGTAGTTGCTGCTGCTGATGCTGTTGTTGCTGCTGCTGCCGTTGCTGTTGATTCTGCTGAGTATTAGCGTAAGGTGGTTGATGTTTCATTTGTGATTTTTCAGCTGGATAGATGATTTCACCCTTCTTAAAGTGGATGAAAGATTTTGCACTAGGAGCTGATAGAGCTGCAATTGGATGTTCTGTTGTTATTGGAGGACCAGAAAACTGACTTTTTGCCATTAGCAGTAGTTGCTTGTCATTTAGTTTGTTGTTGCTTTTACTGCGTCGTTCAGGTCGTTTAATCATTTCAGTGGTTCGTTTGACACTCGTCTTGCTAACGATGTTGGTTTTATATATTGCTGCCTCGGGTATTGGTGCTGCTGAGACGATTGTTTTGCACGGAGATGTTCTGCTGACGCCGTTCATGTTCCAATTTTGTCCAGTCTGGGCTCCACCTACATTTCATTTCCCCACCTTGAAAGCATTTCCAGCCGGGCCGGGCCCACGCCCACGGTGAGCATCGGCACTTAGCATTTTTGCACGACGCTCAGCAAAAAGCTCAGCAATGGCATTACGCGCAAGTTTATTCTTAGTGGGCGATGGGGGGTCTGGTTGCAGCTGCTGTTGTGCGCGCTGTTGAAGCGGGGTGATGAGAGGTAGGCTATTATTTTCTGTTAATTCTTCCTCCAGAGTTTTTGGCTGGCTAGCACTGGTTCCCGCTGCATTTAATTGTGGGGCGAATATATTCGCGGACACAAATTTTACTTCGTCGTGAATTTCTTGAAGTTTTGATGCTTGGCTCGATGATGCCAGTGTTTCGGTACTTTTTGTTAAAAGAACCACGTCATTTTGAAGGCAAATAAGCCTCTCGTCACATAGATGGTGAATTTTTTGTGACAATGCCGTATTCGACTTACAAATGTTGGCAATTGTTGAGGTCGCACGAGAGTCACACGACTTCATATGTTCATTTAGCGAAGTGCATAAGCGTTCGTTGTTTTGGTTGGTCGTAGCCAGTACGTTTTTAACATCATTGAACAGGTGCTCAATGTTTTCAAATAGCAATGACACTGAAGAAAAGTTCTTTAGGTCAGCCATAATACGATGGTTCGCGTCCGTTTGTGTACGAATAGCCTTTATAAGCTCTTCCTGCTGATGTAGCATTATGCGCACGTCGGCCTCTTTCCTTAGAATGTCCTGGCAGTCCGCACATAAAGGAGCAACAAACGCAGTGATAAGAAAAGGAAAGGAGGTTTCCGAGCCTCTTGAAAGGAGGCTTCCGAGCCTCTTGAAAGGTGGCTTCCAGGCCTCTTGAAAGGAGGCTTCTGAGCCTCTTGAAAGAAGGCTTCTGAGCCTCTTGAAAGGAGGCTTCCAGGCCTCTTGAAAGGAGGCCTGAGCCTCTTGAAAGGAGGCTTCCAGGCCTCTTGAAAGGAGGCTTCCTGAGCCTCTTGAAAGGAGGCTTCCAGGCCTCTTGAAAGGAGGCTTCCTGAGCCTCTTGAAAGGAGGCTTCTGAGCCTCTTGAAAGGAGGCTTCCAGACCTCTTGAAAGGAGGCTTCCAGACCTCTTGAAAGGAGGCTTCCTGAGCCTCTTGAAAGGAGGCTTCGAGCCTCTTGAAAGGAGGCTTCCAGCCTCTTGAAAGGAGGCTTCCTGAGCCTCTTGAAAGGAGGCTTCTGAGCCTCTTGAAAGGAGGCTTCCTGAGCCTCTTGAAAGGAGGCTTCTGAGCCTTCTTGAAAGGAGGCTTCCGGGCCTCTTGAAAGGAGGCTGAGCTTGCTGAGCCTTCTTGAAAGGAGGCTTCCAGGCCTCTTGAAAGGAGGCTGAGCCTCTTGAAAGGAGGCTTCTGAGCCTCTTGAAAGGAGGCTTCCAGGCCTCTTGAAAGGAGGCTTGAGCCTCTTGAAAGGAGGCTTCTGAGCCTCTTGAAAGGAGGCTTCCAGGCCTCTTGAAAGGAGGCTTCCGGGCCTCTTGAAAGGAGGCTCTGAGCCTCTTGAAAGGAGGCTTCTGAGCCTCTTGAAAGGAGGCTTCTGGAGCCTCTTGAAAGGAGGCTTCTGAGCCTCTTGAAAGGAGGCTTCTGAGGCCTCTTGAAAGGAGGCTTCCTGAGCCTCTTGAAAGGAGGCTTGAGCCTCTTGAAAGGAGGCTCTGAGCCTCTTGAAAGGAGGCTTCCTGAGCCTCTTGAAAGGAGGCTTCGAGCCTCTTGAAAGGAGGCTTCCTGAGCCTCTTGAAAGGAGGCTTCTGAGCCTCTTGAAAGGAGGCTTCTGAGCCTCTTGAAAGGAGGCTCTGAGCCTCTTGAAAGGAGGCTTCCGAGAGCCTCTTGAAAGGAGGCTTCCAGCCTCTTGAAAGGAGGCTTCCAGGCCTCTTGAAAGGAGGCTTCTGAGCCTCTTGAAAGGAGGCTTCCTGAGCCTCTTGAAAGGAGGCTTCCTGAGCTCTCTTGAAAGGAGGCTTCCAGGCCTCTTGAAAGGAGGCTTCCTGAGCCTCTTGAAAGGAGGCTTCCGAGCCTCTTGAAAGGAGGCTTGAGCCTCTTGAAAGGAGGCTTCCTGAGCCTCTTGAAAGGAGGCTTCCAGGCCTCTTGAAAGGAGGCTTCCAGCCTCTTGAAAGGAGGCTTGAGCCTCTTGAAAGGAGGCTTCCAGCCTCTTGAAAGGAGGCTTCCTGAGCCTCTTGAAAGGAGGCTTGAGCCTCTTGAAAGGAGGCTTCTGAGCCTCTTGAAAGGAGGCTTCTGGAGCCTCTTGAAAGGAGGCTTGAGCCTCTTGAAAGGAGGCTTCTGAGCCTCTTGAAAGGAGGCTCTGAGCCTCTTGAAAGGAGGCTTCTGAGCTCTTGAAAGGAGGCTTGAGCCTCTTGAAAGGAGGCTTCCTGAGCCTCTTGAAAGGAGGCTTCTGAGCCTCTTGAAAGGAGGCTCGAGGCCTCTTGAAAGGAGGCTTCTGAGCTCTTGAAAGGAGGCTTGAGCCTCTTGAAAGGAGGCTTCCGGAGCCTCTTGAAAGGAGGCCTGAGCCTCTTGAAAGGAGGCTGAGCCTCTTGAAGGAGGCTTCCTGAGCCTCTTGAAGGAGGCTTCCAGGCCTCTTGAAAGGAGGCTTCTGAGCCTCTTGAAAGGAGGCTCTGAGCCTCTTGAAAGGAGGCTCTGAGCCTCTTGAAAGGAGGCTTCCGAGCCTCTTGAAAGGAGGCTCTGAGCCTCTTGAAAGGAGGCTTCCGAGCCTCTTGAAAGGAGGCTTCTGAGCCTCTTGAAAGGAGGCCTGAGCCTCTTGAAAGGAGGCCTGAGCCTCTTGAAAGGAGGCTTCCAGCTCTTGAAAGGAGGCCTGAGCCTCTTGAAAGGAGGCCTGAGCCTCTTGAAAGGAGGCTTCCTGAGCCTCTTGAAAGGAGGCTTCTGAGCCTCTTGAAAGGAGGCTTCTGAGCCTCTTGAAAGGAGGCTTGAGCCTCTTGAAAGGAGGCTTCTGAGCTCTTGAAAGGAGGCTCTGAGCCTCTTGAAAGGAGGCTTTGAGCCTCTTGAAAGGAGGCTTCTGAGCCTCTTGAAAGGAGGCTTCTGGAGCTCTTGAAAGGAGGCTCTGAGCCTCTTGAAAGGAGGCTCTGAGCCTCTTGAAAGGAGGCTTCCTGAGCCTCTTGAAAGGAGGCTCTCGAGCCTCTTGAAAGGAGGCTTCTGAGCCTCTTGAAAGGAGGCTTCTGAGCCTCTTGAAAGGAGGCTCTGAGCCTCTTGAAAGGAGGCTTCTGAGCCTCTTGAAAGGAGGCTCTGAGCCTCTTGAAAGGAGGCTCTGAGCCTCTTGAAAGGAGGCTTCCTGAGGCCTCTTGAAAGGAGGCTGGAGCCTCTTGAAAGGAGGCTTCTGAGCCTCTTGAAAGGAGGCTTGAGCCTCTTGAAAGGAGGCTTCTGAGCCTCTTGAAAGGAGGCCTGAGCCTCTTGAAAGGAGGCTCTGAGCCTCTTGAAAGGAGGCTTCCTGAGCTCTTGAAAGGAGGCTCTGAGCCTCTTGAAAGGAGGCTTCCGAGCCTCTTGAAAGGAGGCTTGAGCCTCTTGAAAGGAGGCTCTGAGCCTCTTGAAAGGAGGCTTCCTGAGCCTCTTGAAAGGAGGCTTCCGAGCCTCTTGAAAGGAGGCTGGAGCCTCTTGAAAGGAGGCTTCTGAGCCTCTTGAAAGGAGGCTCTGAGCCTCTTGAAAGGAGGCTTGAGCCTCTTGAAAGGAGGCTTCTGAGCCTCTTGAAAGGAGGCTTCTGAGCCTCTTGAAGGAGGCTTCCAGGCCTCTTGAAGGAGGCTTCCAGGCCTCTTGAAAGGAGGCTTCTGAGCCTCTTGAAAGGAGGCTTCTGAGCCTCTTGAAAGGAGGCTTCCTGAGCCTCTTGAAAGGAGGCTTCCGAGAGCCTCTTGAAAGGAGGCCTGAGCCTCTTGAAAGGAGGCCTGAGCCTCTTGAAAGGAGGCCTGAGCCTCTTGAAAGGAGGCTTCTGAGCCTCTTGAAAGGAGGCTTCCTGAGCCTCTTGAAAGGAGGCTTCCTGAGCTCTTGAAAGGGAGGCTTCTGAGCCTCTTGAAAGGAGGCCTGAGCCTCTTGAAAGGAGGCCTGAGCCTTCTTGAAAGGAGGCTTCCTGAGCCTCTTGAAAGGAGGCTTCCTGAGCCTCTTGAAAGGAGGCCTGAGCCTCTTGAAAGGAGGCTTCTGAGCCTCTTGAAAGGAGGCTCTGAGCCTCTTGAAAGGAGGCTTCTGAGCCTCTTGGAAAGGAGGCTTCTGAGCCTCTTGAAAGGAGGCTTTGAGCCTCTTGAAAGGAGGCTTCCTGAGCCTCTTGAAAGGAGGCTCTGAGCCTCTTGAAAGGAGGCTTCCTGAGCTCTTGAAAGGAGGCTTCTGAGGCCTCTTGAAAGGAGGCTTCCTGAGCCTCTTGAAAGGAGGCTCTGAGCCTCTTGAAAGGAGGCCTGGAGCCTCTTGAAAGGAGGCTTCTGAGCCTCTTGAAAGGAGGCCTGAGGCCTCTTGAAAGGAGGCTTCCTGAGCTCTTGAAAGGAGGCTCTGAGCTCTGAAAGGAGGCTTCCTGAGCCTCTTGAAAGGAGGCTGGAGCCTCTTGAAAGGAGGCTTCTGAGCCCTCTTGAAAGGAGGCTTCTGGAGCCTCTTGGAAAGGAGGGCTTCCGAGGCCTCTTGAAAGGAGGCTCTGAGCTCTTGAAAGGAGGCTTCCTGAGCCTCTCTTGAAAGGAGGCTTCTGAGCCTCTTGAAAGGAGGCTTCCAGCCTCTTGAAAGGAGGCCTGAGCCTCTTGAAAGGAGGCTTCCAGTTCTTGAAAGGAGGCTTCCAGGCCTCTTGAAAGGAGGCTTCCTGAGCCTCTTGAAAGGAGGCTTCCTGAGCCTCTTGAAAGGAGGCTTCCTGAGCCTCTTGAAAGGAGGCTTCCTGAGCCTCTTGAAAGGAGGCTTCCTGAGCCTCTTGAAAGGAGGCTTCCGAGCCTCTTGAAAGGAGGCTTCCGAGCCTCTTGAAAGGGGGCTCCCGAGCCTCTTGAAAGGAGGCTTCCTGAGCCTCTTGAAAGGAGGCTTCCTGAGCCTCTTGAAAGGAGGCTTCCTGAGCCTTTTGAAAGGAGGCCTGAGCCTCTTGAAAGGAGGCTTCTGAGCCTCTTGAAGGAGGCTTCTGAGTCTCTTGAAAGGAGGCTTCTGATTCTCGTGGAATTGAAGTTTCCTAACTTTTGAAAGGAGGGATCCACGCCTCCTAAAACGTCTCTCGAAAGGAGGCTTCTGAGTTCTTGAAAGGAGGCTTCAGGCCTCTTGAAAGGAGGCTTCTGAGCCTCTTGAAAGGAGGCTTCCTGAGCTCTTGAAAGGAGGCTTCCTGAGCCTCTTGAAAGGAGGCCTGAGCCTCTTGAAAGGAGGCTTCCGAGCCTCTTGAAAGGAGGCTTCCTGAGCCTCTTGAAAGGAGGCTCTGAGCCTCTTGAAAGGAGGCTTCTGAGCCTCTTGAAAGGAGGCTCTGAGCCTCTTGAAAGGAGGCCTGAGCCTCTTGAAAGGAGGCTTCTGAGCCTCTTGAAAGGAGGCTTCTGAGCCTCTTGAAAGGAGGCTTCCTGAGCCTCTTGAAAGGAGGCTTCTGAGCCTCTTGAAAGGAGGCCTTGAGAGCCTCTTGAAAGGAGGCTTCCTGAGCCTCTTGAAAGGAGGCTTGAGCCTCTTGAAAGGAGGCTTCTGAGCCTCTTGAAAGGAGGCTCTGAGCCTCTTGAAAGGAGGCTTCCTGAGCCTCTTGAAAGGAGGCCTGAGCCTCTTGAAAGGAGGCTTCCTGAGCCTCTTGAAAGGAGGCTTCCTGAGCCTCTTGAAAGGGAGGCTTCTGAGCCTCTTGAAAGGAGGCTTCCTGAGCCTCTTGAAAGGAGGCTGAGCCTCTTGAAAGGAGGCTCTGAGCCTCTTGAAAGGAGGCTTCTGAGCCTCTTGAAAGGAGGCTTCTGAGCCTCTTGAAAGGAGGCTTCCTGGCCTCTTGAAAGGAGGCTTCTGAGCCTCTTGAAAGGAGGCTCTGAGCCTCTTGAAAGGAGGCTCTGAGCCTCTTGAAAGGAGGCTTCCTGAGCCTCTTGAAAGGAGGCTTCTGAGCCTCTTGAAAGGAGGCTTCTGAGCCTCTTGAAAGGAGGCTTCCGAGCCTCTTGAAAGGAGGCTTCTGAGCCTCTTGAAAGGAGGCTTCTGAGCCTCTTGAAAGGAGGCTTCCTGAGCCTCTTGAAAGGAGGCTCTGAGCCTTCTTGAGCCTCTTGAAAGGAGGCCTGAGCCTCTTGAAAGGAGGCTTCCTGAGCCTCTTGAAAGGAGGCTTCCTGAGCCTCTTGAAAGGAGGCTTCCTGAGCTCTTGAAAGGAGGCTTCCTGAGCCTCTTGAAAGGAGGCTTCTGAGCCTCTTGAAAGGAGGCTTCTGAGCCTCTTGAAAGGAGGCTTCCTGAGCCTCTTGAAAGGAGGCTTGAGCCTCTTGAAAGGAGGCTTCCTGAGCCTCTTGAAAGGAGGCTTCCTGAGCCTCTTGAAAGGAGGCTTCCTGAGCCTCTTGAAAGGAGGCTTCTGAGCCTCTTGAAAGGAGGCTTCCTGAGCCTCTTGAAAGGAGGCCTGAGCCTCTTGAAAGGAGGCTTCCGAGCCTCTTGAAAGGAGGCTTCCGAGCCTCTTGAAAGGAGGCTTCCGAGCCTCTTGAAAGGAGGCTTCCGAGCCTCTTGAAAGGAGGCTTCCGATTCTCGTGAATTGAAGTTTCCTAACTTTTTGAAAGGAGGGATCCACGCCTCCTAAAACGTCTCTCGAAAGGAGGCTTCTGAGCCTCTTGAAAAGATATTTATGAACGATTAATTTTTTTTACTTTTCGATCTGTTACATTTAAGCTTAATTCTCCAAATGAGACAGACCCTTAGTAGTTGTGCACTTCAGCCTTAGATTTCACTTTGAATTAATGCGTAGTGAAAAATGTTTGTGAAAGGTGTGAAATTTGGTCGAAAATTCGATTTTGGTGACTATGTTGCGCGCTTTTGCTAGAAGTAGAAGCTGTTTGATTTCCCTTCGTCGTTCGGATAATGTAGGAAATTGTGCAAATAACATGAATCGTAAAGTTTGTTTGAAAAGTATTTTAAGCAAAGAACCCCGGAATGCGTTAAAAATTATATTAGATCGTACCTTAATAAAGATTAAAAAAATTTTGATCGTTGTGTACACTTTTTTCTATCTCGTCCGATGTTTAGTTCGTCCATTTAAATTATTATTCGCAAATAATTAGTGAATTGGAATTTAATTTGACGGTAATTAGCGCCAAGGATGAAAAACCAAGTTTCTGTTTGAAGAAGATTCTTCTTCGAACGGAAGTTTGGGAAAAGAATGTTCTTGTGATTCACATTGTCAGAAACTATCAAATCTTATCTTATTTTAAATCAATTGACTTAGATTGATTTTGAAGTTCCCACAGAGTTTACAACTGCTATCATCAGACAAAAATGAATAGAAATAGCATTTCCACATTCGGGTTTTCGTGAACGTTAAGAACAATGGACGTTATGCATAACTTAAATGATTTTTTCTGTGTATAATACGTAGTTCATGTATACCGTCCTTTTGCCTATAAAAGCATAACTGACCCATATAGATAGGAAGTCAAGCAAATCTGGGATAATTATGCTCGTACTGCTCATTTGTCTAAACATACTTATGATAACCTTTTGTGGCCACCAAGTTTGCATTTTACATAGTGGACTTCGGGTGTAGAAGGGTTACCGAAAGCCTCAATTGTTTTCCGTAGACTTCTGCCTGTCAAGTTTGAATCTGATCCATTCGGAAAAGCCCATTGTTACACTAAACAATAAACACCTCGTTCGTCTTAACCTCAGCAATTCTTTCTCATCAGCTGCAAATATCTGGTTCAATAGTTCATTGATGCCACACCTATAAGCATGATTATATCTCTTCAGCATCCCCCAGTGGAGGTAACTGTCGATAAGCAAACGATTGATGCACCGCCCTACATCCATCACGCGGGAAACCAAGACAGCAAACAGTTAGGAGAGACCTTCTGTGTGGCCCTATTTCCAGTCTTGTTGCCGTTTTCATCCGCGTAAAGATAGTGGATCTTCCTTCGCCGAAGTGTAATTGATGTAATAGAGGCAAAGAATGACGTAACCGAACAACATCAACAACGCCGTGCACCTGTCAGTTTGTTTGGATCGTTGGCCGGTGCTGCACTCCCGCCGTGCTGCCCTGCTGGTCCAATCGCTTCTTCATGACCGCCTTTTCGTTCAACTATGATGTAGGCATCTCGTAGGCAGGCAGGCATACATATATGAGTAGTTAATTACCGCACGAATCATCGCCCAGAAGCGCTATATGGATGCAGTGACGACAAGAGGGGCTCGCTGGTTTTGCGCGATTTTTATCACAACCACCATATCAATGTAAGCCGCTTCACCATGGGTGGCCTTCTTCTTGCCACTGATCGTTTATAAATGGCATATGAAGGTGGAGTAATGAGGGAGGTTGTTGAACATCCCCGAGACACATTTTGCCGTCGTCATCGACAACGGAGCCGACTCTAGCAGACAGTAACACTTTGTGTGGAGTGGACTCGTGGGAAATATCTCATTTTCCTATCCGTTTGATGGGAAGTCACAGCAGAAGTAACAAGCCGTTGGGTCGGTTGAAGTTTTTTTTTCCCTAAACAAAGTCGTGTTAGGAGAACTCAACAATGTATGAAGCGTGTCGTGTAGTTATATGCTCTTCATGGATGACCTTTTGAAAGTAGCTTTGTCTATAGTAAAATGTAAACTATTTTAGACAGTGTAGATGTTTTATGCCGTTTGATTTGTTCCGCAATCATTTGTTGGGTCAGGCATTTCCTACTTAATGGTAAACTTTGTTTGTGTGACCCACGACCACGAGCCGTTGGCCTCGTAAATATTTTAGTTCGTTATAATTAGTCAAGTTATTTGATTAGGTAAATTTGGTTTCCAATTGGTCGTAGAATCAGTAAATAATGAAAGTACGTCAAAATTTGATGATCAAACTATTAACGAGCACAAAGGACACGTGGAACGAAAACTTTGATCATCAAGATCTCAGTCGTTTTTCATTCAAATCGCTTGATTTTTCACAGAACAATCTGTGGGATGCCAAATATAGTAGTCGATAAGGCAGATTACATTTTCATGTTTTTATTTTCACTGAGAACCAGCCGGATGGTTCCGTTCCACGTTTTTTTGCAGTCTGTGGCTAGGCTGTCCAGCATTTTGCATGCAAGTCGTACCACATTGCTTGTATGTCAAATTTTATGAGGCAGGAGGAACGTTTGGATGAATCATAGTTCAGCCATTAAAAATCTAAGGATTGTTTTGTGATTTAAAGAATATGCGAAGCAAACAAAACCTAACGCGTTTCTAGAAGTATGAATATGAAGTGACGAAGGGAGGCATAGGGGTATTTCGCCAATCTAGCTGGAATAACTTACTTTATTCATCGAAACGACTTGTATTACTTTGTTTTTCGATTATTGTGATATAAAAATAAATTTAAGCATAACTAGCACAACATTTGAAAATAGCGTAACAGCCAAAATATTGGTTACAGATTATTGTCTATGTATGTAGATGTGTGTAGATGCTATGTGTGTAGATGAGGAACCGGAAAGAACTAATTTTGACTGTTACATCCTTGGGAACGTCCACAAATTACGTAACGCTTAGAGGGGGGAGGGGGAGTTGAGTGAAGTGTGACGATCCATACAAAATTTTCAGAAGCTTCATACAAAAAGTGTGACATAGGAGGGAGGGGGGTTGAAAAAGTCAAATTTTTGCGTTACGTAATTAATGGATCTTCCCTTTTCCTGATTTTGAGAGTATGAATAAACAAGTGAATGGACCAGTTAATCAAAAAATGAATAAGTATTGGGTACTTATTCAAAAGGACGTATGTGATTTTGTAAACAAAAATTCATACGTCGATTTGTCCAATCTGATGGAGCTCTCATGGGTACTTAACTTTGAATGTACTGAACTCGAGTGGCGATCTCTTTTCGCATGTGTGGTCGGGATCTGACGACCAACTGGCACAACCTCATCCTGTGTACAAAAATACATATGAGAGAGTTAGTTTTGAAAATGTATTGCGAGAGTTCGGCTGGTCCCCGGTGCTGGGAATTTGGTTTCATCAGTACCCGCTAAGCTAAGGAAGACGACGGAGGTCCTTCGTAGCTTAGTAGGGAAAGCGTACTGGGATCGTGGGATCGAAGCCCACCGAAGGGGCGGTTTTACCCTCCAATTCCCTTTTCCGAACTAAATCTATCACATGTTGTACATATGCATAATCGAGTTTCAGACATATGTAGTAATTATCACTATATAACGTTCGGAAAGTGAGATGTTGGATCTTCGCATCTGATAATAACATCCATTTCATAGAAATATCTCTAAATCTACTACAACTTTAGAGACCCCAATATCAAAATGGCGCAAATTTGCGCAAGATTTTATTTCAGGATTACAAAATATGGATGTATATCTAGTAGCTGTGTACTGAAATATTACCGAATATCGCCGAATAACAAAATGCCAGACCAATGAAATTGTGAATTTTTCATTTTTCTTTACTCAAAAATAACAACAAATGATTGCTTTATATACGGCAAAACAATTGTTTTTTTCCTTGAATTAAATGTTTGCGAGCTACTAAGGACTGTATCGAAAATAAGATATACTCTTTCAAACTGTTACTACTCAGAAGCTTATGAAGATATTGGTTTATTTTACCCTGCATTATATTTATTCATATGTTAAGTTTCAAAACAGAAATTGTTTGTTTATTGAAAATTTGTTGTTTTCGATATATCGCAAATTGAAAGTGATATTGAAATTCAAGTTTTGAACACATGGCTTTTCGCTATCCAGCCCAAAGGTAAAAATTCATGGTCAACAAGCTTGGGGAATACTACAAGTTCGCTAACCTGTCGGAAAAGGAGAAAATCAAAATCGAGTGACCTGAATTCGGATCAGAAAGTACTCATGTTATAAAACGAGGCAAATTTATGCCGATTGTGATCAGGAAAAAAAGTCTTGAATAAATGTTGGATTAGTGCAATATTTATTCAGTATTATATTTTTTTTTATGAAACTTTACAAACAGAATTAACATATATTGCAAGACGAATTGCGGATATCTTATTTTCGATACAGTCCTTATATTAACACTATAATCATCATCAATGGTGATAATATGAATTAAAATGATACAGAATGAACCCCGAAATAATTGATTTCATGGTATGAAAAAGCATACCCCAAAACTAAAAATCTTCATAAAAACCCAGATTATTCCACCTAGCGATGATGGTGCCTTTCTCGATCTTCGTAAAATGTGTGTGCTTGAAAAAAGATGATCTAGTAGCTAGGAGTAAAAAAGAAAAAATTCTTTGTCCGTTCTATGAAAGTCGAATTATTTAAGGCAAAGATATTGTAGGTCAAGTTGAAAACCGAAAATCATATTTTGTCCCATTCCCGGATGTCGCAACTGCATCGCGAGTGGTGCACGACTATGACACAGATGCGCACTACTCGCGACGCAGTTGCAACATCCGGAAATGCGAGAAAATGTTTCAAGTTGATCCACAATATGCTAATAGGAATTTCGACATTTTTCTTCGTTTTCCAATCTTTTTGACGTACATACCCATGTTTTATTTTACCCAGTCATATATTTTAAGGATAACACTTTTGGATGTTTGTTAAACTGAAGCTCCGAGTCCACAAAAAAAACGAAAATGTCATTCCATCAAGCGAGCGGAGGGCAATATCCCGTTTTAAGAGGGAGGGAAGTGTATCAGTGTGGAAGCATCCGATAGTTCGTTTTCGGAGAGAAATTATAGCCTTTCGGTACAACTTTGTTGCATAAGAAAGGCAAAAATTGTGGCTAATTTCTAAGGTAATAGTCCAATTTGGCCAATTTTCAATAGAAAATAATAGAACAGGATTCCGCGTCCAATGCAATTTGTTGTGAGTAAATCGATCAAGGGAGGGAGCATTAAAAGTGAAGCGGGCTTGGTAGTCATATGGCTACTGCTTCTGCCTCATACGCAGGAGGTCGTGGGTTAAATCCCAGGTCCGTTCCATTCTCCTACTTTGTATCTTTCTCTTTATTTCTCATGTTCTAGCAATCGCTAGAACTGGAAATGGACTTCCATACCGTTTCCATTACTATTCCTATACCTTCAACTTGAGTATTCTAACAGTAATCTGCTAGAATTGGAAATGAACTTATAGAGCTCGTTTCCTACATCCAATTAGAAATTCCATCAGTTACCTTTTCCTATCTATCACATTGGCAGCTCGTTAACCAAGACGGACCTCTGCCTCTCCAACCTAACCCATAAATTCCAACAAATTCCGCATGAACTCGTGGCAAGTGCAGAGGTATATTCGGCTTGCAGTGGGCGAGTGATTGCATCATCATTTCCTCCCCCTTCCCTATATTGACTTGCATTCTGACGTGGCAGATCACCAGTACTTGTACATTGAAGATGTGTGCTAGTCCCAAGCAAACATCTGTTGGTTCCCTGTGCAAGAACAGCTGATCTGGTCATAATGGAGTAGCAACTACGAGCAGTCAATCAAGCTCAAGCTCAAGCTCAAGCTAAGGGTAAGTGCGTTCAAAGTGAGCTAGACTTTTTACGTGCTTTTTAATAACACAAAGTATTTTGGCCATAATTTCTGAGCCCATAGTCCGATCTGCCAAATTTCCAATAGGTACCAATTGGATAGGATTCCGCGTCGAATGCAACTTGTTGCAAGTAAATCGGTTGAGGACAAGTACCAAAAAAGTGAGCTAAACTTTTCGCACTTTTGGTGCGCGCACACACACATACACACACATATGGGGCCCTCCTTAGCCGAGCGGTAAGATGCGCGGCTATAAAGCAAGACCATGCTGAGGGTGGCTGGGTTCGATTCGCGGTGTCGGTCTAAGCAATTTTCAGTTTGAAAATTGTCTCTTAGGCATAAAAAGTATCATCGTGCTAGCTTCATGATATACGAATGCAAAAATGGTAACCTGGCTTAGAAACCTCGCAGTTAATAACTGTGGAAGTGCTTAATGAACACTAAGCTGCGAGGCGGCTCTGTCCCAGTGTGGGGATGTAATGCCAATAAGAAGAAGAAGAAGAAGAAGACACACACATACACAGAGACATCATCTCAGTTCGTCGAGCTGAGTCGATTGATATATAACACTATGGGTCTCCTGGCCTTCTGTAAAAGTTTGGTTTTGGAGCAAACATATAGCCTTTTCGTATAATTTGTAGGTAAAAGGCAAAAAATGTGTTTCGGCCATAACTTCCGATCCCATATTTCGATCTGGCCAATGTTCAATAAAACACATTGGGACATGATCATGCGTCGAATGCAACTTGTTGCGAGCAAATCAGCTGAAGATAAATGCCTTAAAAATGAGTGACATTCTTTACATGATTTTTTAGTAAAAGTTTGCATTTTAGCCATTAACTTCCGCTCCCATAGTCCGACCTGGCCAATTTTCAATAGGAACCAATGGGACAGGGTTCTGCGATGAATGCAACTTGTTGCGTGTAAATCGATTAAGGTTATGTGTCCGAAAAATAGGTGACATTCTTTTGTAATTTTTCTATAAAAAGGTATTTTGGCCATAACTTCCGATCCCATAGTTCGGCCTGGCGAATTTTCAATGATAAACAATGGGACAGGATTCTGCGCCGAATGTAATTTGTTGCGAGCAAATCGGTTGAGGATAAGTGTTTGAAAAATGAGTTACATTTTTTGCGTCGTTGTGTGCGCACACACACACACACACACACACACAGCGTGCATGCGATGCCACCATGCCTAGGAAAGTCCACCCTAGGAATGGGAGGCCACCGGCTTACTGGTGGACTCAAGCAATTGCGAACCTGCGCCGCGCCTGCCTACGGGCAAAGAGGCGGATGCAGCGAGCACGCACAGAAGAGAAGCGTGTTGAACGACGGGTGGCGTTCGTGGCTGCTAGAGCCGCTCTGAAGACTGAGATTAGATCAAGCAAAAAAGCCTGTTTCGAGGGCCTGTGTCAAAGTGCCAACGCGAATCCATGGAGTGACGCCTATAGGGTCGTAATGTCCAAGACACGTGGGGCGATGGCCCCTACAGAGCGGTCTCCAGAGATGCTGGAGAGAATCATCGTGGGGCTCTTCCCACGTCATGACCCAAATCCCTGGCCTCTCTTTGTGGAGTTTACAGGGGCCAGGGTGGCCGACGAGGGAAGAGTAACTGTGGCGGAACTTGCGGGGATTGCACAGTCCCTTAGTGTAGGTAAGACGCCAGGACCGGATGGTATTCCGAACCTGGCCATCAAAGCGGCCATTGCCGAGGCTATCGAGATGTTCTGATCTGTCACGCAGAGATGCCTGGACGAGGGAGTCTTCCCTGAAGCATGGAAAAAGCAGAGCTTGGTCCTATTGCCAAAGGCGGGAAAACCACCTGGGGATTCGTCGGCATATGGACCAATATGCCTGCTTGATACGGCGGGTAAGGTGTTCGAGAAGATCATCCTCAACAGGTTGTTGATACGCACGGAGGGTTCGGATGGTCAATCGAGTAACCAGTTTGGCTTCCGAAAGGGTCAGTCGACCGTAGACGCATTCTTGTCGGTTACCAAATCCGCGGAGATAGCTATCCAGCGTAAGAAGAGGGGAGTTCGCTATTGTGTAGTAGTGACTCTCGACGTGCGGAATGCTTTAAATAGTGCCAGTTGGGCAGCTATTGCAGATGCGCTCCTGCGTCTTGGAATTCCCGAGTACCTGTACAAGATTCTCGGAAGCTACTTCCAGAATCCAGTACTGGTATACGACACGGAGGCGGGTCGGAAGTGCGTTGACAAAACCTCAGGGGTTCCGCAAGATTCTATACTGGGTCCGGTGTTATCGAACGTCATGTATGACGGTGTCTTGAGGTTGAAGTTCCCGGTGGGCGTGGTAATCGTCGGCTTCGCTGACGATATTACGCTGGAGGTCTACGGCGAATAGATCGAAAAGGTGGAGTTGACTGCAGCCCACTCGATCGGAATTGTGGAGGAGTGGATGAGTTCCAGGAAGTTAGAACTGGCTCACCACAAGACTGAGGTGGTTGTTGTTAACAACCGAAAGTCGGAGCAACAAGCGGTGATAATAAGGGCAGGCAACTGCACGGTCACCTCTGAACGCTCTATCAAACTCTTGGGGGTAATGATCGACGATAATCTCACCGTCAATTACGCCTGCAAGCGTGCCTCCACAGCTATAGTGGCATTGTCCCGGATGATGTCCAATAGCTTTGCGGTTTATACCAGCAAGCGCAAGCTTCTGGCTAGCGTTGCTCTGTCCATACTGAGGTATGGGGGGCAGGGCACGGCCCTGCGTATTAACTGCTACAGAACGAAATTAGAAAGTACGTATAGGCTCATGTGACATAGGTTGATACCGGAGATATGTACGTGGGTCAAGAGGCGCCATGGGAAATCACTTTCCACCTGACCCAGGGCCTTACAGGCCATGGGTGATTCAGACAGTACCTACACCAGTTCGGACACTCGGCCTCGCCCGAGTGTCCGGTGTGCGCAGGTTTAGAGGAAACGGCGGAACACGTGTTGTTCGTGTGTCCACGTTTTCGCACAATGCGTGACCACATGCTTGCCGCATTTGGTCTGGAGCCTACCCCGCACAATCTAGTCCGGAGGATGTGTAAAGATGAAGTTGGCTGGAACGCCGTTTTACCGACTATTGTCCAAATCGTTAAGGAGCTACACAGAAGGTGGCGCGTGGACTCGAGGAATGGATAATTCAGGCGCAAATAAGAGGTGGTCCAATGATGCGGAGTCGGCCTCATGAGTCATACCGGTTCCCTGTGGTCAGGTTAAGTAGTGTAAACTGGCAAATAGTTTTAAGAAATGAAGAAAATGTCGAAGCATCTGTTAACACTTTTACAGATTATTATCTGACATAATCTCGCAAGAAACTCCACTAAAACGAAAACGACGTCATAACAATAATAAAGACCCAATTTGGTATAACCGGCAAATTAAGAACTTGAGAAATCGCAAGCAAAAAAGCACACAAAATTTACAAAAGTCATAACAGTAATGAAAATTTAGTATATTACTTGGACGTATGCGATCAATTGAATTACGCTATCAGTAACGCATTGGAAGATTACAATTCAAAACTGAGAGCGAAATAAAGTCCTGTCCAAAGAACTTCTTTAATTACGTAAAACAAAACTGAAATCTAATAACTTTCCATCAATTATGCATCTAGACGAAAACGCGGGGATAGCTCGGAAAAGAACTGTAATCTTTTGCAGATTTTTTCCAGGAAACCTATTCTACATTTTCTGAAAATGATCGTGACCGCGACTATTTTGCATTTTTTCCAGAGTTTTCAAATGATATTGGAGTGAATCAACTTCATGTCCATGACATTTTGCAGGCCCTACGTAATTTAGATGCTTCGAAAGGTCCTGGTCCTGATGGAATCCTCCTATATTTATGAAAACCCTAGCAGTGGAACTAACCACTCCATTATTTTGGCTATTTAATATGTCACTAGAATCAGGAAAATTCCCAAATATATGGAAAAACTCATTTTGATACCCATTTTAAATCTGGAAAAAAAATCAGACATACGTAATTATCATTGGAATAGCCATTATCTCTTGCATTCCAAAACTTTTTGAGGCCATAGTAAACGAAAAATTATTCAAACAAGTAAAAACCGAATAACAGACGCACAGCATGGCTTCTGTAAAGGGCGTTCAAGTTCAACTAATCTTCTTGAATTTGTTGACTATACCCTGAATGCAATGGATAAAGGAAACCATGTAGAAGCTCTTTATACTGACTTAAGTAAATCATTTGATGGCATAGATATACCCATGCTTCTATTGAAATAAATAAAATGGAATTCAGCCTGGACTCCATCAATAGTTTGAATCCTACTTAACTGATCGCCAGTTATAGAATTCAACAACAATATATCAAACCCATTCAAGTCATTTCCGGTGATCCCCAGGGCTCTCATTTGGAACCTCGATTATTCATAATATATGTAAACGACATTTCCTTCATTCTTGACAACTTAAAGTACTAATCTATGCAGATGATATGAAGCTCTTTTTGGAAATAGGGAACAAAGATGACCTTAACATATTCCAGAACGAAATATGCACATTCTACGAATGGTGCAATAAAAGCCTATTGCAACTGAATGTAAAAAGTGTAACCTTATATCATTCAGCAGAAAAAGAACAGCATCAAATCTCTCAATTACATTAGGAAACCAGGTTGTAGAGAAATGCGATAGAGTTAGGGATTTAGGAATTATCTTAGACTCCAAATTAACATTCATCGACCATTACAACACCATTATTCATAAAGCAAATAATATGATGGGTTTTATAAAACGTTTCTGATATAACTTTCATGACCCATACACAATTAAAACATTATAAATTGCTTATGTAAGGTCGATACTGGAATATTGCAGCATTGTATGGTCTCCATTTTCAATAGCACACGAAGAAAGATTAGAATCAGTACAAAAGCAATTCCTATTTTTTTGCTCTTCGTAAATTAGGTTGGATAACATTCCCAACAAACAACAGACAACATATGATGGAAGATATCAGGAACGCTGAAAGCTTATAAACATTCACTCTTTGAAAGACCATCGTGAAATTGCAATGGTTTCATTTATTACGAATCTCATTATTATAATTTTGCAGCGTATTGATTCAACAAACATTTGATTGAAATTAAATTTCTACATACCATCTCGACAACTGCGTCATCGACATACATTTTCAATTAATCACTGTCGTACAAATTATGCAAAATTCGGACCTCTCAATCAGATGATGGTCATCTATAATCAACACTGCGAAACTATTGACTTTACAATTCTCGGCAGAACCTAAAAAAATATCTTGTCACAATTCGAAACTCAAACACATCTAAAATTACATTAAATCGCAAAATTAAACACTACTTAACCAAACTATTTTTATTTTTATACACTATAATACCGTATTTATAGCATTAAGAAAATAAAGAAAAACATGTATATTGTATATGTACTAGTCTACGTCGGTTGACGAAATAAATAAATAAATAAACTCGATCCTTTTATCGAACAAGTGGCCGCGCGAAGAACAACATGGTATCGTCGCTTTCCCGGCGTCAGTCAACCGGGCGGGTTCCGGAGCCCGAGGACGGAAAGGGGTCCTCGTCAAGGCTGGGGCAGGCGTAGGCACCGCGTTGGCAAGTACCTCTGTGTGCTGGCGAATAGGCCCTGTCGCAGAGAGGTCAATTTGGGGTGCACGCGGCATCATCATTCTTGATACCAGTCGTGCAGAGGGAAGCAGGCGTGAAGTCGTAGTTCCTCACTTGAAGTTCATCTAGAAATTCCGTTTGTAGTTCCCGCATCAATTTCTTTTGGATTGCTTCCTAACTTTACTCCTGGGATTCCATAAGTATATTATCCAGGAACTCCTCCTGGAGTTTTGCCAGGAATTTATTTAGTTTCTCCAGTAAATCACATTGTAGTTTATCCAAGAACTCAACTTTAGCTCCTCCAGGACTTCTTCTATGAGTTCAACTGCTTTAGTTCATCAAGGAAGTATTTCTGCTGTTCTTACAAGAATTTATTATGGAATTCCTCGTGGAGATCCTCCATCAAGGAATTCCCTTGAAGTTTTATCCCTGGAGTTCCTGAATGACTCCTCATGGAGTTTCTTCAGCAATTTTTCCAGGGATTCCTCCTGGCATCTCTTCGGAAATTCATCTAAGATTTCCTCCCGGAATTTTACTAGGAACTCTTTTTAGAGTTCCTACAGCAATACTTCCTGAAGTTCCCGAAATTTCTCCTGGAACTCCCCTCGAGCTCCTCCAGCATCTTCAAGCTTCCCCCATTTCCTAGATACCGGAGAAGAGTTATTTCTCCAGGAATTCATTCAGAATTCATCCTTGAATTAATTCAGAATTCCTCCGAAATCATTCAGAATTCCTCCAGGAATTCATTCAGAATTTCTCCATGAATTCATTCTGAATTCTTCCATCATTTCATTCAGAATTCCTACAGGAATGCATTATGAATTCTTCAAAGAATTCATTCTGGATTCCTTCATTAATGCATTCTGAATTCCTCCAGAACTATTCTGAATTTATCCAGGAGCTCATTCTGAATTCCTCCAGGAAGTCATTTTGAATTACCCCAGGAATTCAATCTGAATTCCTCCAGAACTTATGTGAATCACCCCAGGAACTCATTCTGAATTCTTCCACGAATTAATTTTGAATTCCTCCAAGAATTTATTCTGATTTCCTCCAGGAACGATTTTTGAAAGAAGAACCATAGTGTTGTGCGTGATGTCTGTATGTGTGTGTAATAGTGTATGTGTACAAATTTTGTAGACATACTTTTGAAACTTGGCATTGTCCGAAATATCCCTGGAGTTTCTTCCGGAATTTCTCCAGGGATTTCTCTAAAAATCTTCTTGGAGCTCCTCTAGCCTCTGATTTTTTAAATTATTACCGCAATTGGGGTGACAATCGGTCAAATGGGGGTGAGAATGGGTACTGCTTCAACTACTTGTAATGCTTGTAGAATAAATTAAATGCATCTGAGAGTAAGAAAACTAAAAGATAAGAGACCTTTTTGAATAATTTTATTTATTCGACTTCCGTGCTGTCGGTGAGAGCGAGGACCCATTCTCACCCTCCTAGACCCATTGTCAACCCCGACGACGGTACTTCAATTTCTTTGTATGATGCTCGATTTATGCATATGCACAACATGTGACAGTTTTAGTTGGAAAAATGTATTGGAGGGTAAGTTCAAGCATCATGTGATGTGACAAACTAAGCCCTGGCTTTTATTCAAAATTGTTTAAAAAACTTCTTTGATGATCTAAAAAAAAACTTTTAGGTGGTTGGCCTGAAAAAAAGTGACCAAACCAATTAAAAGTGACCCGCCACTAGGCCTGTGCTCATGAACTGTATTCATTGACCGAAAAACACCTAAAAGCTGATGTAAACCCGTTGTACAATTATTCGGGTCATAAATTTAAAACACCACCAACCTGCAATCAACACCAAACAATTGAAATCGCAACCAGCGCTGTTATTGTTTACTAATCTGTTCCTCTGTTTTGCCACTTATCTTTCTCCTCCGCAGATACAAACCGCTCGATCAGCTGCTGGAACTGACCACACCACGCTTATGAAACACGAATTCCCCCCATTATCATCGTCGCGTCATCGGTCATTCCGTGATCGTTAAGCTCGGCCGCCACAACGGTGGAACAAATGCCTTCGTTTCCACCGGGAAAGCTTGATTGGACCAAATTAAGTCATCAGCGCGCGCACAGGCGTTGCGGTTGACAGTTTCCAGCATAATCTGGGTGTAACAGTTGAGTTGATTTAATCGCGGGAAAATCGTAGAATTTGTTTCAAACCATATTTGGGTCATATGTGGACAGGTGAAGTAATGGTAAACGAGAAACGAGTGCAACGCAATCTTACGACAATTTTGTTTTCAATTAAATTCAATAAGTGACCCGATTCAGCACACATATAGATACCTTGATAAAATGTCAAAAACTCGTGTCGAATTTCAATATTTCCATCGCTGAGTTAATTTTATAAAGTACACATATGTATATTAATGATACCATTTGAATCTTCGAAAAAGTTTACTATTTGATCTTCCACCGATTAGAAAAATTGTTTGAATAAGGTACGTTGAAAATAGGTTAGCCTAATATGTGTTGCTTTTCGTTTACTTTTACTGAAGTGACCTAATCCGTAATCAGTCCTTCAAACATTTCTGATCGAATTCAAACAAAACATTTACCGACTTCCCAGCAACAAACTTTCCATCCCAAACCGCAGAAGTGCAATTGCTACAATTGATTTCACCGGAGAACGGTGCGGCGCTGCAGAGAGAAAGGAACTGCGCGCGATGGTTGTGGCCACTGCTGGGGGCAACGATCGTGACGGAGACCTTCACCTTAATCCATTGACAATAAGCGCGAACGTCGTCGGTAGCAAGAAGAATCCACCGGCGCTTTCGGTGGTGCAGCGTTTGCATCATCTCCGCCCGTGCAGTGGCTAGTGCTTCAGTTACCCAAATCTCGGAAAGTCCGTTATCTTTCCGTCATGGCTGACAGCCGCGAGCGAATACGAGGGCCACCGCGCGATGGTCGCGAAGGTTTTACCAGTCCGCGGCAGGTGCTCAGGCGGTTGATGCTGCTGTCGGAGGGTCGCCAGTATCGCGAAGCGGCTACCGTGGTGGGACGGCTTGGGCCGTCAGTGCTGCGCTCCGTTGTGGCGGAACTACCGATGGACATACTGATCGAGGCGTTGCCTCACAGTACCTACCTGCTGGAGTCGTTCTTTAATCGGTGAGTAAGCGTGATTCTGTTTATTACAAATTATTCAATATCTTAATTGAACAGGTTATTGATGAAATGTTTTAATTGAAGCTCAACGTCAAACTAGCATTTGATTTGTCATCAGAAGTACATAGTTGATATATTTGTGAAGACATATCTCTAAGAGGTTATATGATACGTTGATGAAGAATTCCAGCCAATCCAATACGGGGCGTTTAGCAAAGATGTCCACATGTTTAGGGGAGGAGAGCGTCTTGAATTTTGTGTCAGTGGATAATCTATTTTGATGCAGGATCGACTGTAACTTTTATATTTATTTTACGGCTACGTAGTCTTTATTAGTAGAAACGAGTTTATTCGTTGCCCAACGTTTCGACACAATCGACACAATCCCCGTGTCGAAACGTTGGGCAACGAATAAACTCGTTTCTACTAATAAAGACTGCGTAGCCGTAAAATAAATATAAAAATAGTGGATACATCGTTCAATGAAATATAAACCAAACAGACTGAAATAAATTGAAAACCATATTGTTGCTCCTTTCATCCGTAACGCTCTACTTAGAAGCAACGGACAAAATCTTGAAGCGTATGGAAATATGTATTCCTAGAGAGAATATTGAATAAGAAACTCCAGCGAGAGTGCCTAGTCTTCAGTTCTGCAACTGTATCTATTCAAACGCATGTATTCACCCAACCAACGGTTGTTAGATTTTTTAACAATTCTGTATAAGAATTTACCAAAACCTGTATAAGAACTGGACATATGCGAAATTGCTAGATTCTTATACAAATATTGTAAAAGAATGTAACAATTTTGTAAGCTTTTCTTACATTTTTTGTATAAGAATCTAACAATTTCGCATATGCCCAGTTCTTATACAGGTTTTGGTAGATTCTTATACAAAATTGTTAGAAAAACAAACAACCGCCGCACATAGGAGTAAATAAGCCAATTCTTGGACAAAACTATTTTTGCGGTTATTCGGGTATGATATTCCTAGAACGAAGTAATAATTGTCAATTATGCAGTAAAATGCAATTTTTCTGATAAATCTATCCACCTAACAGTGTAAAATCAGATAAAAATGTCAAAATCCATATGTTTTCAATTAAAACCTCTTTTGCTTTCGCTACGCGAGCGATTCTAAAATATATAATATTTCTATAAGTAGCAAGAAACCCGTAGTTAAAGCTTTATCCTTAAATGGATTTTCTAACATTTACAAACTCATTTTAACTTATTCGGACCTAAGATCCCAAAAGAAAAATGGTTGTATAAATTCGCATGCACAAAAGAAATCACTGTTTTTGCTTGAACACTCTTTTCTCCTTAACTTACACCTTAACCTTGAAAATTAGGGTCTGAAAAGGTGAAGCCTGTAGTAAAAAAATATAAATCACCTTTATTCTATATACCATGGCTTGAAACAACAACGATTACCATGTCCGAGTTGAAGCCCACAAGATATCATAGCTAGCCATGACGAAACTATGATCATAAGGCACCGTTCATAAATTATGATCACTTCAATGAAAACGGGTTCATCCTAAATCTAGGTAGTAACAGATTTCTCTACAATGCAGAATTTATAGATAAGCGATTTCAATATAAGGTTTTCAAAAAGATATCAACGAAACTCATTGGAGACCCATTAATCTATTTGTGTCTTGACAAAATGCATGCTAAATAGCATGCTTTTTATTTTTTTTCCTGGATTCGTTAAATGTGGTAATTTATGAACAAATGTTAAAATTTTGTTTTAAAATTATGAAAAATCGCATTTTATTCAAATAGCTCAGAATCTAATTTGCGGACGTTTGCGGACGAGTTTTCACGTGGAATGCTTAGTCCATATCTTGAAGTTACACCCAAGTGATTTACCTTTGCCGGATCTTGCCGTATAGATTAACTTTTCCTCTGAAGAAAAACATAAAAAATAGAAAAAATAGTGATTTTCAAGTGGTCACCACCTGAAACATAAAATTTATAATTTGACCATAAACATGAACAAAATGAAGACATACAACTATAATCTACTCATTGTGTACTAATAATAGCTTGTTTATAAAATTTATGTTGTCTAAAAGTCAGATTTTCCAAATACTCTACAAATAAAATAGATAAAATCCAATCCAATACCTCATTTTTGAGCCCTAATTATATTTTTTTATAAAATTTTGGGTCATTTCTGAAATAGCCATAGTATGCAGAATGTTTTTAAGTATCTAAAAAAAATATAAGAATGTATAAATGTTGAAAAAAAAAATTGGGTTTTGTCCACGAATTTGTTCTAGTTACTCTTCTGTGCGCCGGTTGGGTGTTGAAACGTACATATTAAACAAATATTTCAATTATTCTCACCGCAAATTCGATTTTTACATTTCCATCGGATTTTTTTTTAGCAGAGATCTGAAGAAAAAACTGGTCCTATAGAGGCTGTGCATAAACTATGCAGCACGAATTTTCACACTTTGAAACTCCTTTTCCCCTAGTAGACTTTCATAAAGTTATCCGAACCCCGCTTGAAGTCTACAACGATTTTTATAAATTTGACAAAATATCTTATGTCTAGTGCATTACGGAATAAGGGTATGCGATAACACTCTTTTTCCTAACGAAACGAAACGAAACGAAATTTAAAATGTCTGTGTTGATTCGGATCGAAACGAAACGAAATATAGATTTCTATCGAGACTTCGAAACGATACGAAATCAAGGTTCATTTAATTCGAAATTTTTCGAAACGAAACGAAATTTTATTTTTCTTTCCGCGGAATTTTTATTAAATTGGTTTTACATTATGTACGTAATTCTGATTTCACTTTTTCGAAGTCAAATAACTGTTTTGCGACCAAAAGAGATATAATAACAGAAGAGGCAATCTGTGATAAATCGCCACATTCTCGCCGCATATACCATTGACGATAAGGCAAAACCCCAGCATTTGTGCCGCTTTCAAAGAAATTCATCGTGGAGCGTGTGTTCCCGTATCTGATCAATTTTATATCAGTTCTATTTCATATCAGTTTTATATACTTAATATTAAAATAAAGAAATTGTGGGATTTTTCATACACGGATTCAAATTTCGCTTAACACCTTAGTTCACTTAAGAATTATGCAATTATGCTGAAGCATACTTCATATTGTCTTGTCAGCGTGGTTTTACAGTATTGACTTAGTCAAAATTAGAAAATGAATGCTTAGATTTATTTTCTTATTTAGATACTCTATTATGTATCCACATCTGCCAGGCGTATACGTAGTGTAACTGCCAGTGACGTCCGCAGTCTATGCAGTGGACGTCCACACGTCTTAAACTAGCTCACCGTTGGGGTTCTCAGGCTCACCTTTAATTGCTCAAGGGATACACGACGGAATAGCAAAGAGAAGTGGACAATTCAACGAGAGTTCGACGCAATTGCATGCACATAGGGATAACTTTTGAAAGACCCGTTCTTCTTCTTATTGGCATTACATCCCCACACAGGGACAGAGCCGCCTCGCAGCTTAGTGTTCATTGAGCACTTCCACAATTATTAACTGCGAGGTTTCTAAGCCAAGTTACCATTTTTGCATTTGTATATCATGAGGCTAGCACGATGATACTTTTATGCCCGGGAAGTCGAGACAATTTCCAATCCGAAAATTGACTAGACCGGCACCGGGAATCGAACCCAGCCACCCTCAGCATGGTCTTGCTTTGTAGCCGCGCGTCTTATCGCACGGCTAAGGAGGGCCCCGAAGATTTAAAGATACATTTTTAATTATATTTTATTTTTCATTTGATATTCCTGGGTTTTGGATTAGTGGGAGGAAAGGAAGGGTTGCGGCCTTACAAAGTTGGTCGACATTGTCATGCTCAGGTGTTTTGACATACCTGGGTACTCAACGGTACTTGCAACGGAGTTTGAAGGAGCTCCTCCCCGGCTCCGCTAGTGGATTGCTGACCGGGCTGACAGTGGTTGGTAGTTTGAAGCGACTATGCTTCTCCAGGTCCTCTGGATAGGTTGCCGACGAGGCTGTAGTCTTGGACACGTGGAAGGGGAGGGCTCGATGACTCGTTGTGTCGTCTTTCCAGCTCCTCGAGGTAGGCAGCCGACACGGTCGTAGCGTTGGACACGTCGTGGGCGGAAGCTTGAGGGTTAGTTCGAGATTTTTTTCCAGTCCTCTTGGGGAACGCAGCCAACGATCTGAAGCGTTGAACACATAGGCGATTTGTCGAAGATTTTTCTCGGCTTCACGGAGTTGCCGCCAGTGATCTGCAGCGTTGGACACGTAGACGAGGGGGGGGGGTCTTGAAATTCTCTTTGATACACTTTCACGGCCTCAAGGGGCAGGCAGCCGACGAGGCTGAAATGTTGTACATGTGGGCGGTATGTAGAAGCTCTCTTGGCTCCACGGGGATGCCGCCAGTGATCTGGAGCGTTGGACACGTAGACGGTGACTTGAGATTCTTCCTAATGCACTTTCACAGCCTCAAGGGGCCGGCAGCCGACGAGGCTAAAATGTTGGACATGTGGGCGGTTTGTCGAAGCTCTGTCTCGGTTCCGCGGGATGAGCCACGACGTTGAAAACTGCGATGATTGGTTATTCTTCGAGGTTTGTTCCCAGCTCGGTGGGATAGACAGCCGGCGAGACGGTAGAGTTTAGCACGTGGAGGCAGCTTGAGAAATAGTAGAGGTTTTTTTCTGCTCCGCGGGACTCAAGGCGCACTACGGACTTTTCTATCGGAAACAATCCTCCCGACGGGTAGCAGCCGTTCCCCGCGCAAACTCTTCAATATTCGGGACGTTCTTGGCTCCCTTCACCAGCACGATAAGTCCTCGCTAAATCAACGCTTCACAAGGATCTTCTTTTACAGCTTTTCTCCGGTCAATCGAGAGGTCTGTACCCGATCACAGTCAAAATACGACTCCTCGACTAGTCCACGATCTTTCGCTCGGCTCCCTCGATTTTCTCTTTCTCTGCACCCCTCCTTCGACGTTTGGCTTCGGTATAGCGGAAATGGTGTTGCCGTCTTTCTTTCAATTTTGCTCCAAGGGCCGAAATAGGGAGAGGGGATAGGACAATGGATACACTTTAACTAGGTGAAACGCCTCGATATTATTTCCTATGTATATACATGTTATCAAATATATTATATTAACAATATAGGTCACTTCGCTTTTCCCCATACATCAAAATAGAGACAATCTTATTAGTGAATACAGCACCATCTGTTATCTAAAATGGTCGATAAACTTGTTTTGGCCATTGTCTTTTAAGTGTGTAGATGTGACGTTTCTCCTGAAAATCAATACCAAATTTTCAAAAAGACTTATCTGCTTTTGTAAACAAAGATTCAAACGTCAAATTGACGAATTTGATAGCACTCCCACACGAACCAACACCACCAACAGATAGCAGAAGCATTCACCTTGGTTGGTTTGCGTGGGAGTGCTATCAGATTCATCAAATCGACGTTTTAATCCTTGGGTTTTTTAAAAAGGTAAGACATTGAGAGATAAAGCCTTTTTACTGACGGCATTTCATCAATTGAACGCAGTAGGAATGGCTGCATTTTTGCTGCATTCGATAAAAAAGGAGAGATTTTCATCGAGAAGCATGTTGTTAAATCCAAAAATGGTGAAGTTCAATTTACCCATGGTGTATTGTTATGATTCGCAATAAACCCCGCGCCAGGAGGAACTGGTCGCAGTGGCCCAACCCTTACAAAAATAAAAAAAAAAAAGGTTGTCTGCTGGATGGAAGTGTCAAAACTCCAGAAATCGAGTTTACGCTTCCTGTCGATGGCCCATGTTTATGATAAATTATCTAGTAAAAAAATGTATCGATTCCACAGTTTTGCCATTCCGTCCTTTTCATGAAGGACTCTTGCTATTTAGATTTGACACTTACTTGCGTCAATTAGGGTTGCGCGAAATTTTAGCGTGTAGTAGTTGCATTTCTGCCACGGGTGGCGCCACATACGCTAAAGCATGGGTCGCCAGTATTGCATGAGAGTGAGCTATATTGTTAATATAATATATTTGATGTTATGCAAGTATGCCGATGGTTCGTCCATTGTTACTATATTCGGTAACAGTAGATAGAGAACTGATATTACTAGACCAACATTTGAAAAGGGCGTATCATCCAAAATGTATTCCTTCTTATTCTTCGTCTACATATATTGCATACATTTGCTCACTAGAAGAATCCTGTGCACCTTTCTAAAATGCACAAAGATATGTAGTTCAGATTGAATTTCACAGACCCATAGTCTTATATACAATCAGCTCGACAAACTGAGCTATTTTCTGTGTGTGCTTGGCATATGAGAACAGCTGTTATGGTCAGTATAAGCTGAAAGCAATCATAAGTAAAGAACTTTCAGCAAAAGATTATTAAATCTTTCAACCCGTCCTGGATTTTTTTTTTTGCAAATTCTATGCGAAGATCTAGAAATGCCCACAAATCTGAAATGTTCCTTACATATTATGCAAAAAGTCAAAGAAAAGCTTATCAGCTTGATTAGCAGTACACACCGTAGTTGCTAATCATGATTGGCCGAGAAACAGCAAATATGCACATCTCACCAATTAAATAATATTCTTGCGATACAAAAGTTATTCTTATTGTATACTTGCTTCGGAGTTTTTCATGTTCAATTCATGACCAATAACGATGCTAGTCACGTGCTTATAGTCAATTTAGGTTTAGGAGAGGAAAATTAGTTTAACACTCATTGTTATAAGAGATCGAGGAATGCTCTGCATCTCCGTGAGCGCTACGGGAAAGGAATCGTTGGTTAGTTGAGAAGGTAATTCACGTGAAACCCCTTGGTAAGCGACAAAAAATTTTTGTGAACGAAGTTATTCTGAAAACAATAAGACGAAAACTGTGTTTCGAATCAATCCAACGCAAGACCAATGTGCTTCGTTTAATAATCTTCTACAACACGATCGATTCCGCACTAAATAATTTTGTGCTCTTCGATGCAGGCATTAGTTTTATCACTTCGCGTTCTCCCACACTAGCTGGCGTGATCAACATCAACACTATCGATTGCACACTTGTTCGATTGCACACTAGTTAAACGAATTTCTGCTACGCGAGGTAGATTTGTATTACTTCGCGTTCTCCCGGACTAGCTGCCGTCCCATGACCAGGAGCAACACGATCGATTCTACATTCATATTGTGCAAATAGTAAAAAAAATATAACAAAATTTAAATTTTAATCATGGAAACACTGAAGACGTTTTATAGAAGAAAACTACAATCATATTTGTCGACTAAGAATGGGGTTATGTAGTAAGCATTAATAGAAAAAATTGTATAACATAAAGTTTTAAAAACAACTTTACGATTTTGTTCAGCGGCGCAGCCAAAATTTTCGATAATTTATATTATCGATTATCGATCGATATTATTTATTATAGTATGGTTTAAGTTTAAATTTGCTTCGAAATTCCGCGGAATTCCGTTAAATTTCGTTAGAAGCTAGTTTTTTCTAGCGAAATTTTTGTAATTTTACGAAACGAAACGAAATCAAGAAATCAGATTTCGCCATGCTCAAATTCCGCGAAATTCCGCGGAATTTCGTTTCGAACCACCTGAAACGAAATTTTTCGAAATACCGCATATGCTTATTACGGAATGAATGTAGATCAATCAAGTGTTAGCTAATGCAGTGATTTGTATTGATTGTTTTTGTAAAAACTTTAAAAAATTAATGAATGGTCGGCGTAGACTCTTGGTATATACCCGTCTCCCTTAGTAGACAAACGCAGACTTTTTTGAAACCATCCCCTCTTCCTCTAAAGAGTCTACATGACTTATAGACAGCCCCATAACCATTGCAATAACCCAATACCTACGGAAATAAACCACAAGACAGGTTGTTACCGTACGTAATGTTGTACTTGAAAAGAGGGGAGTTAAGGATGCCATCCAAAAACTAAAGACCAATAAAGCAGCTGGTGAGGATGGTATCGGAGCTGACCCTATAAAGGTAGAGCTGTACTGCCGTAATCTGAAAAAGTGACGTTTTAACCATTTTCCGAAAATGGTTTAAACGAGTAGTACTCATCGTGCTCTTTAACAGAAAAATGGGAAACTAGTATGTTATAATTTGGCGCATACGTCACTTTTTCAGATTACGGCAGTGTAGACGAAAACCGCTTTCTTGGGAAGCTTACCCGACTGATCAAAGCAACGGTGCAAAACTGTGTGAAGATTTCTGGTGCACACTCCAGTCCGATCGAATCGCGCCGAGGACTAAGACAAGGTGATGCGCTTTCGTTTCCATTGTTCAACATTGCCCTGGAAGGTGTCATGCGGATGGCCGGTTGTAACAGCCAGGGTACGATTTTCAACAGATCAACAGAAGCTTAGAAACGGCAACGTCAACGGACACGAGCGGTAATCGAGATAGCTCCAATGAATCAATGGCTGACAGTTGTGTCATTCCAATCCTTGAGTAAAGCCGTGTGACATCGTCTTGAAATGGCGGGTGGGCCAATGCCACAGCTGCCTTTCGTCCCGTAAAACTGTGGCAGGCCTTGGAGCACGCCGCCG
>NW_026942802.1:0-2997 GCF_024139115.2 Armigeres subalbatus | reverse complement strand
ACGATCGCAGAATTACGGATAACGGTTGCAAAGACCTAAATAAAGGAAGCCTTTCTCCTCATAAATATTTTCGAAAAATTTCGTTAGCAAAAGTTAAATATTGCGATATCAGCACGAAATATCAGAAATTCCTTTCCATCTAAAATTCGTGGGGCCCAAAATTCGGATCATAATTCTACATAAATGAAGTGTGACTACTAAATGCGGCATAGGAAGCTTCAGACATACAAATCATTCAAACTAATCTTCGGTCAAGGGTCAACAAATCACCTAACAATTTCCGTAAAATGAATCGAACACTACGCATAAACACCAAACGTCTATTACATGCTACAAATTATTCCAACGAATGCTGCTAGTCAGTTACCCGCGAATCAACAATTCAAATTGGGCCTGAAGCGTGCCATGCACCCCTGAAGAAAGTCTTCACGGCCAAACGGCTATTCAATTTGCGAGCCCTTGTGCAGCTGACAGCAGCGAATCGGTTTCATTAGTTACAATTACAAACACGCAAATTATGGCTTACCGTTTTGATTCATCAGTGAATATGAATCATACTTACTTGATAGGCCACAACTCTTCGATGAAAAGGAGTATCCTCCTCTACTGGACTCGATCCTGGGCCAATCTCTTTCAGTCGTCCTGAACGTTTAGCGCCCTCAAGTCATGCAACCTCTTCCGGGTTCTCTACTAAATATTATCTCTGACGCTCTTCCGACATACAAACAACGTGTCCGGGCCACCGTACTCCGCCGTGTTGTGTAAGCTTAGCTCTCCGATCAGCTTTCTTTAACGTTTATGTTTCATGGTCGTATAAAGCCACCAGACGAACCAGAGTAGTATACACCGCAAATTTCGTCTTCGTTCACAGACTTCGGGACTCACGCTGGTTACGAATTCCGTAATAAGCCCTATTTCCCCTCACGGGTAACATCATTACAAGGTACGCAAATTCTTCTACAACTCCAAGTTTTTCAACATCCAACATCAGGGATTTTTCTCTGGGTAAACTTTAATCCGTCATTGATCGGGCACTACGAAAAACTCTTCAAGTGGTTTTAATCTGGAACAAAGTACGGGACATAATTTCGTACGCGGAATTGAAAGGGATATTCCTCGGTAATTGACGCACTCCAGTCTGTGCCTTTTCATAAATAGTGGGCAAATGAGGCCGTACAACCTAGAAGGCAATTCCTTGTCTTTCCATATTTTCGACATAAGTAATATCGTGCAGGACTTTATAAAGCTGCTCACTGGCATTATTACTATAGGATGCAAATTTGGCATATAATTGTGCACTAAATTAATGATTTTCCCCCTTCATACGGGAGCTTGGCAAAAGGAAGGTCGTGTGATATGTGCCATCTGAAAATATTCCCCTCCGCTCGCTTTCAAATCGACTTCTATAAAAACATTCTTCATGCCGGCCGTATCCTAACGGAACTGATTCATACTTTCGCCTCTAATTCTCATCATGAACATGTACGTCCAAGTTTGGAAGATGATATTAGCATTTCCATATCAATATAATTGTGGTTTTAGTACCAATGGATTATATATAACCCAAGAATGAAATCAGCAGACGAAAATCCTTTTTTAAGAGATAAAGTGGTCTAGTGAAGTTGTTCAAAATTTGCCTTAGCTACATATCGACAGATCTTTGTCTTCCATGTTATAACCCATCTCGAGTTTACTTTACCAACGACAGTTCCTCCGATGAATACATGCCATTCAAGATCATCTTCGTAATATTGCTATTTCCCTTTTTCTTCGCTAAAAAATGTGTCAATTGCCACACCAGATATTTCACTGATGGTTATTGCATCAACGGATCCACTGGCTTCGGTGTTTTCAATGTTACCTCAACCACCTTCCGAAAACTCCAGAAACCGTGTTCAGTTTATGTCTTTGGTTGGGGATAGTCTTTGTTCAATCTAGGCACTCCGGTCGATGAAACCTGTTAACCTTTCCGTCCCAACGTCTGTTTTTAAGGGCTTTCAAAAATCTAAACTGCTGTAAAAATCGCATTTCTTGACCGATTCTTTCGCAACAAGTTGCATTCCATCCGGATGGATCCCAATTTTCGATTTATACTAGTTTCGAAGAGCTGTATCCACGGTTTGGCTCCAAATTATTCCGAATTCCGTTGGATCCAGTTGCCCCCAGGAATAGAAATCAGCCATTACAATTTTGAGATTCAAAACAGGGTCGTGCGATACCTCAAACTTCATGATTTTTCAAAGCAATGATGAGAATGACATTTTATATGGTTCCTGGCTCACTCGGATCTATTCCGGCCACTATCCGGAGGACCTACGGAATGGTCATTTTCTAAATTGATTCAAAATAGGTCGTGCGACACCTCAAACTTCATCATTTACAAAGCAATGATGGGAATGATATTTTTAGGGTTCCTGACCCACTCAGATTCATTCCGGCCACATCGGTCCTAATCCGGGGACCAACGGAATGGCCATTTTCTAGAATTGATTCAAAATAGGTCGTGCGACACCTCAAACTTCTTGATTTTACAAAGCAATGATGAGAATGATATTTTTATGGTTCTTGGCCTCGGATCCATTCCGGCCACAACCAGGAGGACCTACGGAATGGCCAATTTTCTAAATTGATTCAAAATAGGTCGTGCGACACCTCAAACTTCATGATTTTACAAAGCAATGATGGGAATGATGTTTTTAGGGTTCCTGGCCACTCCGGATTCAATCCGGCCACATCGGTCTCACAATCCGAAACCAACGGAATGGCCATATTCAAAATTGATTCAAAATAGGTCATTGCGACACCTCAAACTTCATGATTTTCCAAAGCAATGATGAGAATTATATTTTTAGGGTTCCTGACCCACTCGGATTCAATCCGGCCACATCGGTTACAATCCGGGGACCAACGGAATGGCCATTTTCTAAATTGATTGAAATAGGCCGTGCAACACCTCAAACTTCATGATTTCACAAAGCAATGATAGGAATGATATTT
>NW_026942801.1:0-1166 GCF_024139115.2 Armigeres subalbatus | reverse complement strand
GAAGCCTAATATAATTTTGTTGGCTGAGATTACCAACACTTATATTCATCACAATATAACTTTAAATGAATCGCGCATGCTTCTTTAAAATATACTAATGATAAGTTATTATTCAATTACGTCAAATCAGCATAATTAATCAACTCAGTTTCCAGTGCTGATATCCAACCCATTAAGAATGGAATGAATTTTACTATCAACATCTGAAAATAAAAATTTCCACCATTTCAACGACCACCCATCATCATCCCCATTCACATCCATTAAACGATGCGACGAAGGATCTCCCAGCAATTGAAGCAAATTTGACTTTATTTACAAATTTTCTCGAAACAAAATCGAGCTAAACCATTGATCGTGACCGCCCGATCATCATCTCCATGCCCAATTTCACCCTCAACCTCATCGCCGTCGTCGTCGTCGTCGCCGCCATCATAAAACGAAAACGGTGGACTAACGACGGGGAAGGAAAATCTTGTTCGCGCAGTTTTTATTTTCCATCACGCTGGCTGCCTCCTTTCACCCATTCCCTGCCGCAACAAGGAACACCTCGCTGCAAGTGTGCCGTTTATGTCCGGCAGTGGATTTGCTAAATTTTCCTTGGGGTCGTGTGCAGTGCACCGTTCGAATTATTATCCACATTGCAAACGGCGCGCTCCGACGACTGGTTCGCTCTTGCACTCGACTGCGGTCTCCGGGTCTCGTTGAGTGGAAAATCCAACAAACCAAAAAAAAAACAACAACACTGCGGGAAAATGAAAAACAAACGGGAGATCAGGTGACGACTGTCTCTCGGCATGTGTGTGGGCTGTGACACGAACGGGTGCCGTTAAACGGTGGTCGCGTGCTGCCTGCTCGTGACGTTGTTGCGTTGGAATCAACGCCCATCCAAAACGGTGAGTGATCGGTGAAAGAAAAACAAAAACGAAGCGAGTGGGAGGGAATTTCCCGACGAAAATCGCGGAAAAATTTCTGTTCGTGAGCAGTGCGCAACGCCGGGGATGCCAACCAGTCTGGGTGAGTGCGCTGCCGTGTCCGACAATATATTAACGGACGGGCTGGTTGTGTGTTGGGAATACTACACGAAAATAGACGCCCTAATAGATTTGTGCCATGCTGTAGACTTCTGCTGCGTCCGCCGTTGACGTTGTTTTTGTTGTTGCGCA